>NW_028154459.1:0-52025 GCF_965231275.1 Zosterops lateralis
ATTTTTTTTTTTTTTTTAATAATTGTATTTTAAAGTGAAAGTTTGTATTTCAGCAAAAATTAATTTGGAAGTTTAGTGGCCACTCCTTCACCCCAAATCTGGTACCAGTTCATTTGACTCCATGATAACTCAGAAATTTACAGTCATTCCTTTGAACTTTTTCTTTCTCTTATATTATATTTTTCTTACCAGTGGTAGTGCTGACAAAATTTAAAGGGCAATGCTTTGGACAAAAAAACCCCTTTTATAGATCATCAGATATTTTCATTGTGGGAAAGAGGTATTAGCTGGAAATAGATTCTCTTAGAGAAAGTAAGATTTTCTATTTTGAGGTGATGTGTGAGAGAGATTCATGGAAAGATTTGACCCATTTATCTCCATCTGATTTTAGGGGGAAGATGTGCAGGCTCTGAAGAGCAGCATTTGATGGCCTCAAGTTGGGAAAACTCCAACCCAAGGTGTCTGTTTGGGAAAACGTTGATTTCTCTAGAGCAGGTACTAAAGTTGGGGCCAGAGCTGGGAAGTGTGGCTCCCAGCCCAGAGCCATCATCTCCATAAAACCACTCCTCCAAAGTCCTGGCATATTTTGGGATAGCCTGCACCTCCACAGTGTAAACCAAAGCCTTGAATAAAGAACAGAGAAGGCAAAGGGTAAAAAATGTCAAAGGAAAGTAATTTGCATGACTTGGGAGCAGAGAAATCATTTCAGTGAGCCATCTCTGACAGAGAGTTTTGGAAAATGACACAGAATATTAAATTCACTGCAGGGAAAAAGCCAACTCCATGCTCAGGCCATGATATTTATCAAAAGCAAGTCTGTGATTGCAGGAACTCTCCTGCACAGAGGAATCCTGCAGGGCCAGCTGCTCTCCGGAAGGAGCCTGTGAGCTCCATCAGCCTTTTCGTCAAGCAGGGGCCAAGTCCCAAGTGTAGCAAGTGATTGAAAGATCCTGCCCAAGCCCTGCCCAGGTGACCCAAGGTGAAGGGGGGGAGACCCCAGAGCCTTTTGGGGACACCTGGGACACACCTGGGGCCCCCTGAAATCCCTTTGGGAGACCCGAGACTCTTTTGGGGACACTTGGGAGCCCCTGGGCCCATCTGGGGAGCCCCAAGACCCCCTTGGGATCTCCACAAAACCCTCTTGGGACCCCCCCAAACTCCTCTAGGCCTCCCTTGGGGACACCCCCAGACCCATTTGGGGAACCTCCTGGGGACCCCAGAGCCATTTGGGGACACTTGGGGACCCCCAAGACTCCCCTGGGATCCCCCCAGACCCATTTGGGACACCCCTGAGACCCCAGACCCTTGGGGGCACCTGGGACTCCCCCACACCCATTTGGGGAGCTCTTTGGGATCCCCCCAAACTCCTCAGAGACCCCCTTGGGACACCCCCAGACCCATTTGGGAACCTTCAGACTACCCAAAATATTCCCCTGGGCCACCCAAGACCCATTTCTGCCTCTCCCCCTCCCTTTCACCCCCTCCCAGACCCCCCTGGGTAATTTAGGGGATATATTGGAGATAGTTTGGAGTAAATTTGAGGAATATTTTGGGGTAATTTTGGCCATATTTTGGGACTATTTGAGCTAATTTTGGTCTAATTCTGAGGTAATTTTGCTGATTTTTTGGGGAAATTTGTGGGTAATTTTGGGGGTGTTTTGGGGCAATTGTGAGGATATTTTGGGGATATTTTGCACTTATTCTGGTGTAATTTTGGGAGATGTTTTTGGTAAATTTGGGTAATTTTGGCTTTTTGAGAGTACATATTTTGGGGATATTGTTGTGGTAACTTTTTGTGTAATTTTGTGGATATTTTTGGGTAATTTGGAGACAGGGGAGAGAAAATTCCCTGGGAATGTTTCCAAAAGTTCCCAAAACACCTACGGGTGGGTGCCTAAAATGTCCCTGAAATATTAAAAAAAAAATCCAAAAAATGTGTGTGGAATGTTTCTATAATCCCTCAAGATGTGCATGGCATGTTTAAAATCCCCTGAAACATTCCCAAAAAATATTCCTAAATACGTGCATGGAGTGTTTCTAAAATTGATTGAAATGTTCCCAAAAATTCCCAGAAGTGTTCATGGAGTGTTTCTAAAATGTCTACGAAATTTTCCCAGAAATTCCCAATTATGTGCGTGGATTGCTTTTAAAATGTCCTGAAATATCCCAAAATATTCCCAGAATCTTTTCTGAGATGTACACAAAATATTCCCAAAATGTCCCTGAAATATGCCAACAGTTTTATCAAAATATCCCCCAAATATTCCTAATTCCCCCCAAAATATTCAAAGAATGTTTTACAAAATGCCTCCAAAATGTTCCTAAAATATTTCCAGAATCTTCTCAAAATGTCCCCAAAATACCCCCAAGAACAAACATTCCCAAACTATTCCCAAAAAATCCTACACTATTACCAAAACACTTCAAAAATATCCCCCAAATATTTTTTAACTGCCATTGCTGAGCTGTAATGGCCCATTAACAGAAGAGATCCCCATGGAGGTAATGGGAGGGTGAACAGAGATAAGAATCAATGCCCCACCCGGTTTTAACAGCTGGCTTGTTATCAGAAAGGCACTTGCACCCTCCCTCCTGGAGATACAACAGATAAAGAAAAAACACCTCCACAGCCAGGTTCCAAAAGATGGAATAGAATAAACTTTGATTGTTTGTTTTTGCTAGAAAACCCAAGACACCCTTCATGGCTGACAGAAATTAGACTTTGTCCCCAGGCCCTGCCCACCATGTTCCCTCATCCAAGCCTGGCACTCCTATGGATCAGGAACAGTGTGGCCAGCAGGAGCAGGGCAGAGATTCTTCCCCTGTGCTCGGCACTGCTTGAGGCAGCACCTCGAGTGCTGTGTCCAGTTCTGGGCCCCCCAATTTAGGAACAACATGGAGGGGCTGGAGCGTGTCCAGAGAAGGGAACAAGGCTGGGGAGGGCTCTGGAACACAAGTCCTGTGAGGAGCAGCTGAGGGAGCTGGGCTTGTTTCTCCTGGAAAAGAGGAGGCTCAGGGGACACAAGGCAGTGTCAGGGCACAGCTTGGACTTGATGATGTCCAAGGTCATTTGCAGCCTTGCTGATTGTGTGATTCTCTGAAAGCAGCCTTGCAGCAGTGTCAGGATGAGGCCTGGGCCTCCTCTTCAGAAGGTGCAGCAGCCCAGGTCCCTCAGCTTCTCCTGAGAGCCCCAAAGCCCATCCTGTCAGTCCTGCAGAGCCTCTGCAGCTCCTCCTCATGGCCCACAACAGGAGCCCCACAGCCAGACACAGCAGCCCAGATGTGCCCCCCTGGCCTGGGGTGCCTCTGGCAAGGGAGCAGCCCCAGGCACTGCAGGAGCCTGCAGACAATTCCTGAAGCACTTGGAGGATGATCCTGCTCCCCAAGGGACGTTCCCATGGTGCCAACTCAGGGACTGCAATGGGGAGTGGGGCCAGAGAGGAAAGGACAACCAGGGATGGGCTGTTTGCAGGGGAGGGAACAGGGGTGGGCAACAGGAAGAAATTTGTACCAGGGAAGAGTAAAGAAAGCCAAGGCAAAGCAAAGGAAATGTTGAGGGCAGTTTGGGGGTGGCTGCCAGGCAGCCCTGGCTCTGAGCAACAACGTCTGCAGTGGCACAGGAAACTCAGAGCTGATGGGAACAAACTCTCTGCGTGATTTGAGAGGCCACACCAAAGCTGAGTGGTTTCCCTGCTGTGGCCCAGCCCTTCCTGGCCCCAGGGGCTGATGGCATTTGTGCTCCCTCGGGTTCATCTCCCCACACCAACAGCATGGGGGTGCTGAGGCCTGCTCTGGGCAGTGCAAACAGGGGCTCCTGAGGCAGTGCTGCCGTGTCTGTGCCTGCAAGGATGCGGCCCCTGTGTGAGCTGGGGGAGAGGCCAGGGCTGCAGAGGGGGGATGTTGTTGGCAGGTGCATGAGGACGCTCTGGGACGCTGCCCTGGGGTGTCCAGCGCAGTGGGGATGGATCAGCCCCTGCTCTGCTGCTCCTTCCCATCTCCCCCAGGGCCCTTGCAGAGCCCCAGCCCTGCTGTTTGCCCCCAGCCTGCCCAGGGCCAGCCTGGGGCTGCTCCCGGGGCTTTTCTGTGCTGAGCATTGGCCTGGGCGTGTTCTGGAGAGAGCCTGGGCAAGGAGCCTGGAGCCCCCAGGCCCTGCCCTGAGGCGTCAGCGCTGCCCCAGCAGTGCCCATGGCCTGTCCCTGCTGCAGCCCCGGCACTGCCACCCCCAGCCCTGTGCCCAGCCCCGAGAGGCCTCAGGCCCTACAGCAACACCAGGGCCAGGAGGGCAGCGGGGCAGGGCCACGGCAGCAGCACTGGCAGCACCAAGGGCTGCTGCTCCTGGGCACAGCTGCTGTGCCAGCCCTGATCTGCCCCAGCTCTGCACACAGACATTGCTGCTGCAGCTGCAGAGAGGGGAACAAAAGGGGCATCTCTGCAGAAAACTTGGCTGGGACATCCTTGAGTTCCTTTAAAGCCACCAAGAATGCAGCCCCTCATTGACACAGTCTGTGGTCACAGGGGAAGTGCAGAGAAACAAAATGAGAACTGGCACAAACAATGAGATTTTTTGTAACAAGAATAAAAGAATAAAACACAGGAGAAATTCCACAACCAAACTAACTGGAATATTAAATTTGAGTTTTATTACAAGAGATTTGCATAAATTGGCCAGCAGTTTAATATTTATGAAACCATCCAGTCATCAGCCTCCACACTGCAGCCTTGAGCTCCTGGTTCCTCAGGCTGTAGATGAGGGGGTTCAGGGCTGGAGTCACCACTGAGTAAAGAACTGAAACTGCCAGATCAATGGGTGGGGAGGAGAGGGAGGAGGGCTTCAGGTGAGCAAATGTGCCAGTGCTGAGAAACAGGGAGACCACAGCCAGGTGAGGGAGGCAGGTGGAAAAGGCTTTGTGCCGTCCCTGCTCAGAGGGGATCCTCAGCACAGCCCTGAAGATCTGCACATAGGAGAAAACAATGAACACAAAACAACCAAATACCAAACAGACACTAACAGCAAGAAGTCCAAGTTCCCTGAGGTTGGAAAGTGAGCAGGAGAGCTTGAGGATGTGTGGGATTTCACAGAAGAACTGGCCCAGGGCATTGCCATGGCACAGGGGCAAGGAAAATGTATTTGCTGTGTGCAGGAGAGCATTGAGAAAGGCACTGGCCCAGGCAGCTGCTGCCATGTGGGCACAAGCTCTGCTGCCCAGGAGGGTCCCGTAGTGCAGGGGTTTGCAGATGGACACGTAGCGGTCATAGCACATGATGGTCAGGAGGGAAAATTCTGCTGACATGAAAAACATAAAGAAAAGAACCTGTGCAGCACATCCTGCATAGGAGATGTTCCTGGTGTCCCAGAGGGAATTGTGCATGGCTTTGGGGACAGTGGTGCAGATGCAGCCCAGGTCACTGAGGGCCAGGTGGAGCAGGAAGAAGAACATGGGGCTGTGCAGGTGGTGGCCGCAGGCTGCGGCGCTGATGACGAGGCCGTTGGCCAGGAGGGCAGCCAGGGAGATGCCCAGGAAGAGGCAGAAGTGCAGGAGCTGCAGCTGCCTCGTGTCTGCCAATGCCAGCAGGAAAAAGTGGCTGATGGAGCTGCTGTTGGACATTTGTGGTGTCTTGGCATGGGGATCTGTAAAAAGAGTAATCATGGGATAGTTCAGTTTGGAGAGGACTTTCAATATCCCAGCCCAGCTTGGTGGCACTTTCCCCCCACTGCCTGCCCAGGGCTCTGCTGCCTGGAGCTGTCCCTGCCTGCAGCTGCTTCCCTGTGCCCAGGGCTGGGCCCTGCCAGTGCTGCCAGAGCCCAGCCCAGCCCTGGGGGCTCAGCTCTGCCCTGCAGAGCCCTCCCAGCTCAGGCACTGCCCAGGGGCAGCTCTGGCTCTGCAGGCTCCGATGGCAACCTCAGAGCAACCCTGAGGAGGCTGGAAAAGTGATTCTGGTGCTGCCTGCAAGGGGCCCTGTGCTGATTTCTGTCACTGCCTAATTTAGTAAAGTCTGAGATTTTTTTATTTTTATTTTTTTAAACCTGATCTAAAAGATGAATATTTGTGTGCAATTTCCCATCCAGACAACACAGAGCAGTAGATTAATAAAGCAGGATTTTTCCTTTTATGTTGCCATGGCCTCACTGTGCTCCATGTATAATCTACTTGGAAATGCTCTGGAGTTAAATGTCGTGTTGGAAGCAGTCCTGAAGAATGCAGCACCCTCACCACACAAGGAGAACACTTCCAAGCCTTACCAGCTGTGTCTCCTTCCACCCAGATCTTGTCCCCCAGTGCTGGGAGCAGCTCCCAGGGCTGGCTGAGAGCTGTCCTTGGCAGGCAGCAGAGTCCCTGCCCCAGCACAGCGCCCTGGGCTGCAGGACCCTGCTCTGCAGGACAGCCCTGGGCACCCCTGGCTGCTCTACACAGGAGACAAGCAGAGAATGTACTCACAGAGTCTGTAGGCATTGGCATGTTCCAGCTTTAGGAGAGGACTGCAGGAGCTGCAGCTGCATTGTCCTGCAGCCAGAGGTTCCTGTGCCAAGGGCTGGGAGTGATTCTCCTCCAGGCACTTGTCAGCCCCTTCCCAGCCCTGAGTGATTGAAGCTCTCTGTGCTTGTGTGCTGTGCCCGGGGTGGCTGCAGGCAGTGCCCCAGCCCTGCTGGGCTGGGAGAAGAGCTGCTCATCAAGAGAAATGTGGTTTTAAGCTCTTCTTGGTTGCCAGGAGCTGCCTCTGTGCCAGGAGCCCAGCCCAGCCCAGCAGCACAGACACAGCAAAAGGACTTTATTTACCCTCTTGGGGCTTGTGCTGAGGCCCTGAACATCAGTCCCTGAGAGGGAGAGGAAGAAACCGCTTAAGAGCTCCAAGTCAGAATCCAACTCCAAAGTTTCTTGAAGTTTCAATGGGTCCCACTGAGGAACAGGAGAGAGAAAGTGTCCCCAGGCCCCAGGCAGAGCAGAGAACTGCAGGCAGTGGTGACAGGTTTTTCAAAGGACTTTGGGTTTTGCTTTTGCCTTGGAATCTCTGGGAGGTTTTGCAGTCCAATTATCTGCTGTAATTAGTCCCTTGAGAGGCTTTGTCAGTAATGACACTCAGTGGGGCTCATTAATGCTTCAAGATACTTCAGTTATTTTAAGGTACTTGGAGTTTCCCTTTTAAAACTGACTCTATGAGAGGTTTGTGCAATCATGGCCCAAATTATCTATTTTAACAAGTCCCTTGGGATTCTGAGTCAGTAACAACACTCAGTGGGGCTCATTAGCACTTCAGGGTACTCAAAGTTTATTAAGGAACTACTTTTTGACACTGAGTCTGAGTGCTGTGTGTGATAATTGGCCTCCAATTATCTGCTTTAATGAGTCCCTTGGGAGCTTTGCATTGACACTCAGTGGGGCTCATTCATGCTCTGAGATACTCAACGTATTTAAGGTACTTTAGATTTTCCTTCCCACCCTGAGTCTCTGAGAGGCTTTTGTGCAATCCTGGCTTCCAATTCTCTACTCCAAGGACTCCATAAGGAGTCTGTGTTGGGGATGGACCTCAGTGGGACCCATTAATGCTTCCAGACACTTTGGGGTTTTCTTCTGGCTTTGACTCCTGGAAAGGTTTGTGCAATCTCCTCTCAGGCCCTGAGGTTCCAGGGCTCAGCACCAAATGCACCACGGGGCTCATTAGGATCAAACAAGTCCTGACAAACCAGGGCTGTGCCTTGATTTCCCTCTGGTCTGGTGCAGTTCATTAGGAAGGTTTCCTAGTGCAGTTATGGAGAAAAGTTTCCAAGAGCTTCTAAGAAATACACATTTCTATTTGAAAGGATCTATTTTATTACTATTCTCTTTAGAAAAGAGGTGGTTGCAGCATTCAGTAACTGAGATTGATCCTGGGACTCCCCTAAGCAGGTCTGGCCTGCTCAGAGCAGCTGTGCCTTGAGCTCTGAACCAGTGTGGACAACCTTGCTCCTCATTCCTCAACCTCATCCTGTCTCGTCTAATTCTGGGAACTGCTTTGTTCAGAGAACTGGCTGCATTCAGGCAGAGAGGGATTTTCTTCCCTTTTTAGCAATCTAAAACACTTAAGTTTCAGACACACTCTTCAAGTGTGTGCCAAGGCCAAGGTGCCACCAAGGAGGTTCCCCTTCCCCAAGGCAGAACCATGCAAGGAATGTTTTAGACACACAGGAAGTTCTGCAAGAAACACAGATCCAGAGTTGGCTGAAGGCAGAATTAGACCAACTCCTGAAGGACAGACAAGCTTTGAACTCCTTGCAGCTCCAAGCTGCAGGTGGGTTGTTGGGAGGTGTGTGAGTGAGCCCAGAGTGAGGGCAAGGGAAATGCAGAGAGGCCTGAAAGTGCTTGTGTGCAGACAGGCAGTGGGGAAGGGCAGTGCTGGTCAATGCCCCATCCCTGGAAACATTCCAGTCCAGCTGGGACAGGGCTCTGAACAACCTGATCTGCTGAAAGATGTCCCTGCTCATGGCAGGGGTTTGGATGAGATGAGCACTGCAGAGCTCTTCCCATCCCAACCATTCCAGGACTGCACGGGGACAAGGGGCTGCTCACTGCCCTCCCTCCACTCCCCTGACTCCTCCTTGTCTCTGCTGGAGCCCACATCCAGCAGCCAAAGGCAGCCCCTGCTCTGGCCTTTCCCCCCTGCCCCAGGGGCTGCCAGAGCCAGGGGGGCACAGGTGACCTTTAGGCTCTGCAGGGCTCAGGCCCAGCGGCTGTGCCAGAGTCAGGGCTGAGGTGACACTCTGTGGGCTGGGGCAGAGGCCAGGCAGAAATGAGCCCTGAAGCAGCAGCTCTGCAGTGGTGGCCACCAGGCCCGGTTGCCAAGGGAGGCTTCTGGCCATGGCCTGGAAGCAGCTGCTGCTGCCAAGGTGCCTTTGGTGCCTCAGGCTCTCCCTGGCACAGCTGCCAGCAAGGCACTCTGCACTCGTGCCCGAGCCCTTCCCTGTCTTGGGGCTGGCCTGGGGCTTTTCCTGCAGCGGGATCTGCCCAGGGCCTGGCACAGGAAAGGCAGTTCCTGCTGGAGCAGGAGGCTCTGCCTGCAATGGGCTCTAACAACTCCAGCAAAGCCCTGTTTTCTTCAAAATTGGTTCCTAGGGCTGTATGTTCTAATAATTGTTATAGCTCCTATAATGTGGAGCAAATTACTCTCTTTTTTAATTGACTCTGTGGCGTAAATGAATCTTTCTATCAAATCCAGATCTGAATCAGTCATAGCTGTATTTATAGAAATATATCTGGTATTCCGTCGTTTATCCCGTAAGACAAATTACATTTTGGTTCAATTCCACCTGTCCAATCTTTCACACACAAACTTTTGACAAAGTCTGTAGCTAGGATTGGATCCAGCTGCTCCCAGTCTCCTCTCTTAAATTGAATTTTAAAAGTCCAGGCATCCTGGAGGAGTTTGAGGATCTGTGGTGGCTGTTGGGTGTCATTTTTCGACCTCAGGACTCAGCAGGAGTTTCTCCAATGCAGAAATGAAGCTTTTGCCTGAAGCTCCCACTGTGCCCAGGACAGGAAGCCCTGGGAGTGTCTGGGACATCCCGGCTCTTTGGCAGCCTGGGCACTCCTGGGGTGTCACCGTGGAGCCCCCGTGAGTGCCTGTGACAGATGGGTGCCTTTGCAGCCCAAGGTGCCCTGGGATGTGCCCATGGCATGGCTGGGACTGCCTCTGCCCACAGGGCTCTTGAGCATCTTGAGCATATGAGAGGATAGCTGAGAAATGGGAAAAGGATAAGGGATTAGCTCTCAGACTAATATTGTAACTAGAAGCTAGGACAAGGCCAGCATGAGGATGAGGGAGAGAAACTGAGATCATGAGAAAAGAGGAACTAAATGCTATAAGGCGATACAACTGTTGCAATATGCTGATATAACATGAAGTAAACTATTGTGTAGTCACTACCAATCAGGAGCTTGGCTTTTGCAATATGTATGAACTAATTATTTAGAATATAAATGTAAGCGAGAAAACAAATAAAATCGAGCCTGATTGATCAACATCGGTTGAGTCAGTCTCCCTCCATCCAACAAATGGTGACCCCGACGGCTGCCTCGCGTCTCGGCTAAAAGAAAACGGGGGAGCACGCCTGCCACGGTTGGTGAAGTAGAGTTGGGGCCTGATGCAACCGGGTCGGCGTTAAACGACGAAGGGATAACGCCCCCAGGAGCTACAGCGGTGGTCCTGGGCCATACGTGCTGCCGAAGCCGGAGAGTTGCAACAGCGCTGACGACATAATGGAGAGGCAAGCAGCATATGATTTATTTGCCTGTATGCTAGAAAAATGGCAAGTCCAGGGTATAGATATTAAAAAGGAGTTGCCAGGCTTGCTAGCATATGGATATGCTAAAGGGTGCTTTATAAACCCCCATACAGTACATAAGCTTTCTGAATGGCGAAAATTTGGGGATAAAATATGGGAGGAAAGTTTAGATGATGATAAAACAGCTAAGAAGTTAAGAAAACAGTGGCGAGCAGTACATAATGCTCTGCTGCAACACCAAGTAGAAAAACAGGCAGCTCAGCAGGCAGTAGCAGCCCAGGGAATGAATCTGACATATTCATCAGAGTCAGACTTTCCCTTGCCTCCTGGATGTACAACAGTACATGTGCCTCCAGAGCAAATGGGTGCCACCAGAGGGGATACGGTAGCTGCAGACTCTGTACCATCAGCTCCCCCAATGCCTCCAGTCGCTGCGGGTCAGCTGACAGATTTATGTCCATTACCATGGACTGGGGAGAGCAATGAAACTATTCCGAAAGTTGAATCAGATTTGACAGTAGTAATGGCCAGGAATCGGAGGGAGGCATGGAGTGCCCTAGCTAGAAAAGAAGTAGAACGAGGGGATGCACAGATGATAAAAGCAGGGAGCTCGATGGCATGCCCGGTAATAAATAATCCTGCACCGGGAGGAGGTGTCACTGCCCAGTTGACTTCCCTTGATTGGAAATTACTTTCCCAATTGCGCTCCACTGTTAACCAACATGGAGTAAACAGTGAGCCTGCTTGGCAAATGCTGGATTGTATCTGGGGTACATATTTGCTGTTGCCAGCAGATTGTCGGGGTATTTCTAAGCTTGTGTTTACACCCCACCAACTTTTGTTATTTCAAGCTCACTGGCAAGCCCTAGCGCAGGAGTCAGTTGCCACACAGCGACAACCTGGGGATCCTCTACAAGGGGTTACCTTAGATGAATTGCTGAGAATAGGCAATTGAATAAAGACAGAGGGACAGGCTCTGTTAGGACCGGAAAAATGTTAAGAGGTCCTGAAGCTCACTAGAGCTGCTATGGATAAGGTAAAAGATCCACATAGAACCCCTATATATATGAAAATAAAACAAGGTAGAGAAAAACCATTAGGCAAATTTGTAGATCAACTAGTAGAGAGAATAGAAAAAGCTAGAGTGCCACTCTATATACAAGGAGCTATGTTAAAACAGTGTATACTTCAAAATGGTAATCAGGCTACAAAAAAACCTAGTTAACACCTTGGGAGCTAATTGGTCTGTAGAAGAGGCTCTAGAGAAAGCAGCATCTGTACCCTCTGGGCCTCAAGCATTTATTGTCGAGGCTATAAAAGGATAGGCGAAACAATTCAGAAACAGGCAGAGAGTAGTCAGGCTCAAGTTTTTGCTGCTCTTGCTCCACTCCAAGCTGCTGTTACAGCAAGTCAGCTGAAGCGAGGCGGAGAAGACCGAGAAAGGTGCTACTGTTGTAGAGGAAATTGGGAAACGGCAAGACCAGCGCGCCATCCAGCCGCCGCGCCGGGACACAAATAGCAGCTGTACAGCAGCCAGCGACCTGCACCCCGCCACCTCCGGAAGCCTCGGCCTGGACTTGGCAGCCACAGTGGACATATCTATTAAGGACAATCGCCCTGTGCCAATTCCCACTGGAGTAAAGGGACCAGTAACCTATCAGAGACAGTCGGTTCCTGCTTTACTTTTGGGACGATCTTCTACTTTTTTAAAAGGATTGGACATTACTGTGGGATTTATTGATGCTGATTTTACAGGCAAGATTTGTATTTTAGCACGGACACTGTATCCTCCAGTGCTCACTCCAGCTGGCACCCGGATAGCTCAATTGTTACCATTTTCGACCTTGGCTCCGGAACATCGCTCAGAAACACAAAGAGGATACTATGGTTTTGACTCTACAGGAGGATCAGCATTCTTAACACTGGACCTGCTGAAGTACAATATATTGGTTGAGGTCACAAGTGTGTGCTTACACCCACAGGTCCTGTGTGGATTCGCAGCCGCTGGATGCAAGCAGAGAATGACAGCACCCAGCAGTCCAGCAGAATGAGAGCAGCATCGCCTGCTCCTGATCCTTCAACCTGTGATAGCTCGGCTCCAGCCAGTGGCCTAATCCTCTAGTAACAGAAAATAGAACTGATGTACTAACATTGTTGCATGAACTACAAAGCACCCGACTACGATTAATTAAGAGTTCTAACTGTCTGCACTGCGACAAGCCTAACTGTGGTGCTTGGGTAAAAATATATTGTGGGGCTTGTTGCAGACAGTGGTGGGTTTTTCAACAGCAGCTTGCACAGCCATGGTGCCCACGCTGCTCCTTTTATTGGCATCGTTATAATTGGCAGACTGCCATAAAAAATTATACAGGGTGCAGTACTGTGCCAGAAGCAGTAAACCTTGTTCAAGATTTAGGTCAAAGAGATAGGCTGGAATTGGTATTTTTAATAGAAAGAGAGGTGTGTCGCCTGTTAGCACAAAAGGCTACTCGCATATTGCACACAACCTGCAAATATGGGGTGGGAATACCTCATATGCATCAGGTGGATCCTGCTGACTAGGATATGTGTTGTCGCCGCTAGGCTCACAGAGCTACCAAAAACAGACAAAAGGCAAAACATGTGGGTCACTTGGGTTAATCAATCTGGTCAGGATAATTTGTGTTTATCACCTGCCACGCCTTCCAATCCATTTCGCACTTGTCTAAAACAAAAATGTGCAAGGGAAGCGTGGAAAAGTTACATTTCTCATTGGCAAAATGAGACAACAGCACAATGGGAATATTGTTCTTGGTTTGCTGAAATCATTCAGCAAAGCAGTACTTTTCGTCGTAACCCTCTCCTGCCTATTGATTTGGCTATATGGCTCGAGAAATGCTATCTTCTTGGAGCCCTTGTTCAGCAATTAAAGAAAAAGGGGGAGAATAGGGGAGAGGAGAAAGACATTCGGGTATTAGAATGGTTACAGCCACCCCTACAACAATGTAAAACTGTTTTTCAAAAATCAGAAATGTTGGCAGTCTTTATCCATAAAGGCAGACAGCGTGCACGACAGATTACAGAGAATGAACCAGGCACTATTCTGTTGCCAATAGCTCGAGATATACTGCAATGGTACATTGAAAATCATGAGGAGGTGGGCCTTGCTCTGCTGGGAGGAGGGGCCACAATTGTGACAACGGTAAAGTGGCCCCACCCTTGCGATGGGTGGGAGAACAACAGTGGCTGAGCAAACCTCTGCGGAGTGAACAGCCCATCCCAGAAGCAATCAGTTTTACAAATGCTGGGAAAAGGTCACAAAAAGCTGCTATTACATGGCAGCAGGGAAATGAATGGCAAGAAGTAATATTGCCTGCTGAAGAGGGGGATTCTTTACAAACTTTTTCGAATTTGTTACTTGTGCTTTGATCGGTACCGCAGGGAGACACCCGTTACTGCACTAGAAAAAGATACAGGGCCTCCCACCCACTTGGCAAGCCAGCTGTTTGAGTCTCCGGAACAAAGAATAATAGCCAGAGTACGCTGGGAAATAAAGCATCACGCTGCACGCTTGCTTGCTGCTGCACGCTCAAATATTTGTGCTACATGCTGTGGTAAAACAGTAAGTGTCCCCAGAAGGTGGGCAATTCCAGAAAATGACTGGGATGATCTTTGTGCTCGTTTTGCTAGGATGGGGCATAAATCTAAAAAGAAGGGCAAACGCAATGCCTCCAATATGGGAAAATGCTAATGTGTAGGTTACTTGGGCAAATGCAACCAGGACTAATGTTTTTTGTCTGTCATTAGCCAGTGTCTCACAGCCTTTCAAAACCTGCCTGATAGGGTTACCCCTTAATCTTACTAATCCAAAGGACAGAGGATTGTTTAGCAAATACAGTAAACTTGCATGTTGGGCCATAAAGCAGGCAAATGTTACTACGGAGGTCATATCAGCACTCACTCAGGACGTAAACAGCCTGAGACACACGGTTCTTGAAAACAAAGCCACTATTGACTTCCTTCTTCTTGCTCAAAGACACGGGTGCTCTGAGTTCAAAGGGATGTGTTGCTTTAATTTATCCGATCATAACCAATCAATACATGCACAACTAGACTGGCTAAAAAGGCACACGACAGAGGTTAAGCTTTCACAAAATCCCCTAGATGACTGGCTAACCCAGACTTTTGGTCTAACACCATGGCTAACTCAGCCTTTGAAACAAAGGCTACGATTTTTGCTTATGATTTGAATTGTCATTCTATGCGCGAGATTGGTGTTTGCTTACTTTTTTCATTGTCAGCCCCAAGTGCTTGTAACCATTAAAGAAAAAGGGGGAATTGTGGAGAGGCTAGCTGAGAAATGGGAAGAAGATAAGGGACACAATAGCTCTCAGATTAATATTGTAACTAGAAGCTAGGACAAGGCCAGCATGAGGATGAGGGAGAGAAACTGAGATCATGAGAAAAGAGGAACTAAATGCTACAAGGCGATACAACTGTTGCAATATGCTGATATAACATGAAGTAAACTATTGTGTAGTCACTACCAATCAGGAGCTTGGCTTTTGCAATATGTATGAGTTAATTAAGCAAAGTATATAACTTGAGACTGTGCTTGAATAAAGTGAGTTCTGCTGATGACCTAATGGTGTCTGCGTCTCCCTTCTCCAACAACAATAACAGGGGCACAGGGATTTGGGGAGGCATCATGGGGCTGGGGCAGCTGTGGTGACAGGGACAGCGGCACAGGGATGCTGGGACAAAGGGGACAAGCACTCTGCAGGTTGGCCATGGGGACAGAGGCCATGGGGCTGGTGGGGGTGACCTGTGCCAGCACGGGGTGGTCGTGGCACCCTCATTTCTGGGGAATCAACAGTGTCCCCATGTCCTGCCTCAGCCTGTGGTACCCACGGTGTCCCGGGCCATGAGAGGTCTGTGCCATTCTGGTGTCCCCATGGGGAAAGCTTGGGGACAAGGCCACAGCCCGAGCCCTGGGTGCTGCTGTCCTTGTGGTGTCACCCCCACCCAGCCCTGTCCCTTCTCCCTTCCAGCTCAGACCCTCGGCCTCGCTGGTGAGTCCTCAGGTGATGCCATGTCCCTGCCCTGCTGTCCCCAGCCCCATGCTGTGGCCCTGGCAGGCTGGTGTCCCCTGTCACTCACAGGTGCCCAGACCACCCAGCTCCTGGTGGAGCCCCCCTGGACACCAGCGGTGTGGTGGGACCGGGTGACACTGACCTGCCAGGGCTTGGTGACTGCTGGTGCCACCACCTGGTACATGGATGGGCGGCGCTGGGGGAAGGAGTTCCGGGATAAGTTTGTTGTCACCGAGAGTGGCACCTACAGGTGTGACAGACCTGGCACCGGGCTCAGCCCCCCCGTGAGAGTCTTAAATGGTGAGGGGGTTTTGGGTGTCCCCAACCAGCCACCTGTAAGGACTCTGATGGCTCTGGGAGGTCTCTGCTCCATGGGTCACCTCCTGGTGTGACCAGAGCCCAATCCCTGCCACCGGGACATCCTAGGGCATCCCAGTGTGAGGGGACTCCTCCCCTGCAATGGGTGGCCCCTGGTGCTTCCCAGTGCCATCAGGACCCTCCAGACGCCCCTGGTGTGACAGGACCTCTCTGTCCCCCAGACTGGCTGGTGCTGCAGGTGCCAGCACGGGCACTGCTGGAGGGGGACACGGTGACACTGCGCTGCCGCAGCTGGCTGGACAGACCACTCTCCAGCGTGCGCTTCTACCATGAAGAGAAGGATCTGGGGGGACCCCAGGAAGGGACCGAGCTGTCCCTGTCCCCTCTGCAGCTGCACCACAGTGGCCACTACCACTGCAGGGGCTGGGTGAGGGCTGTAACACCACAGTGGAGGGAGTCGGAGCTGGTGACAGTGGCAGTGCACAGTGAGTGCAGGGATGGGGACAGGGAACCCTGACATCCTCCGAGGGTTTCCCCACCACTGCCTGCATCCTTCACCCCTCCTTTTACCCCTCCCTGGCTCACCCAAAATTTCCCGTGTCCCTGTGGGTTTCCCCCACGACTGCCCAGTTCCCTCTCCAGATCCCTCATCCCTCTCTATGTCCCCCCCATCCCTCCCTGGCATCCCACACCCCTTCCAAGGTCCCCGCTCTGCCCTCTGGTCCCTTTCCCTCCCTGGGTCCACTGGGCCCTCTCTAAACCCCACATCATTCCCTGAGTCTCCTCAGTCTCTCTTGTGATCCTCCATCCCTGCCTGGTTCTCTCCACATTTCCATGGGGTCTCTTCTTTGTCCCAGGTCCCAACACGCCTCCCAGGGTCCACTTCTGCTCACTGGGGTCCTCTGTGCTCCCCTCCCATCCTCCCTCCTTTCCCTCCCATGTCCCCCCACAATCCTGGCTTCCCCATGCCACCTGTGTCTCCCCACAGGGATTCCACTCTCAGGAGTGTCCCTGGTGGCACAGCCCCCCGGGGGACAGGTGGCACTGGGTGACCGCCTGGTGCTGAGCTGTGAAGTGACCACGGGGACAGGTCCCCTGTCCTTCACCTGGCACCGGGGGGGCTCAGGGGCACTGCTGGGCACCGGCCCCATCCTGGAGCTTCCCCACGTTGGGGACAATGACAGCGGCCACTAGCAGTGCCGGGTCAGCGACGGGGACAGCGTGGCTGAGAGTGTCCCCCTGAATGTCACCGTCCTGGGTGAGTGGGACCCTCAGGTTGGGGGTGGTCCCACCCACAGCATCCTCCAGGGCATCGCCATCCCCCCGTTCCTGTCCCTCTTCTGGGTGCCAGCCCCTCCCTGTGGCCTCAGCCCTGTCTCTGTCCCTGCAGTGCCCGTGGCCAATGCCACCATCACCCCTGGTCCCCTGTCACACCAGGTGTGCCCAGGTGACCCCGTGACCCTGCGCTGCTCAGTGCAGGTGGGCTCAGCCCCTGTCACCTTCACCTGGCTGCACAATGGGCAGGAGGTGGCCCGGGGTCCCATTCTGGAGCTTGGGGACGTCGATGTGGGACATTCCGGCACCTACCAGTGCGTGGCCACCAACCAGCTGGGACAGGATGGGCACCGCGTGTTCCGGGCACTCAGCCCTGAGCTGGCCCTGGAGGTGATCCCTGGCTCACCCTGGGTCACAGGTGGCGTCACAGGGGGTCACTGGGGTGTTCAGGACCCCTGGGGTTCAGGGTGACCCCACTGTGTCCCTCTCTGTCCCCAGCCGTGGCTGTGAATGTCGGCAGGACCCTCCTGTTCCTGGTCCTGCTCCTGGCTGTCATCGGGGGCTGTCACTGCTGGCACCACTGGGGTGGGTGACAGTGAGGGGGATGGGGGTCCTGGAGTGAGGGGAAGCTCCCAGGGTGGGGGCAGAGCTGGGGCAGCACCCAGGGCCCCAGAGCTGGGGGAAACTGAGCCCACAGTGACCTTGGCTGGGGGTCCTGGGGGATTTGGGAGGAATCTGGAGGGTCTTGGTTGGGCTTCAAGGGCATCCCTGGGTTGGCTTTGTAAAACATTGGGGGGGCTCTGGGAGCTCCTGGAGTGTTGGAAATCCTCTTGGATGGCCATGCGGGGATGTGAGGGGATCTTTCAGGCGTCCTGGGGATGTTAGGGGTGTGCCCATCTCTGCCGGGGTTGGGGTGTGGGGTCTCAGAGGGTGGGGACACTGAGGACTTTGGGGGCACTGTGGTGGTGCAGAAGTTCTGGGGGGTTCAGGGCTGCTTGGAGTGTCTGAGGGGAATCAGGGGTTTGGTGGGGATCAGGGCTTCAGTGGGAATTTATGGGGCTGGGGAGTGGTTGGAGGTGCCGAGGTCCCAGGAAGGTTTAGGGATTCCAGGGTCCCCATGGTCACCCCCTCCCCTTTTCCTTGCAGCCTCCAGGAAGGCCCAGCACAGGTGAGTGGGGGGCTCTGGCCAGGACTCCCCTTTCCCCTCCCCACACACCCCTCAGACCCCCCTTATCCCCGCAGGACCCCCCTGGAGGAGGGGTCAGGGCTGGACCCCCACGTCGTGGGCCCAGAGTGGGCAGGGGAGGAGTACAGGGGGGGACAGGGACACGTCACCCACCAGTGTCACCCCCCAGCCAGGTCCCCACAGCTGGTGTCACTCTCAGGGCCCCCCTGAGTGTCCCCTGGCCCTGCCCCACCTCGGGATCTTCAACTGACCAACAAGGAGCTGCTGAGACCCCACGAGGGACAGCAGGACCCCCATGACATCTACAAGAATGTGCTGTGACACCGGGGGACACTGACAGCCCTGGGGACATCAATTCCCCTCAGTGGTCCCTTTTTCTTCTTCACAGCATCCCACGGGCTCCTCATCCCCTCACCCAGTGCCCGGCAGGCCCCCAAACCTTTTCCCTCTTCTGGTACCCAAAATTCAGCTTTTTGATTAAACTCTGTGAGAAACAAGGCTCACTCTTTAATAGTTTTATATGTTTAATAAGGGGAAAATGGGACAGCAAACAGTGTGCTGAGTGCTTGGCCACTGCCAGAGGCAGACAGTTATCTCTAACAATTCTTCTTATGTTCCTTTTCATTGTGATGGTGAAATACATATTCAAAAAGGTTATACATATTCAAACATTCTTTCAAGTTTACATGTTCTGGGAATTCTTTTGCTTGCTTTGACCCTTGACTCATTCTCTTAGAGTCCATGCCTGTGCTGGTTTTGCATGGATTGAAGAAAAGCTGTGGCAAAACCAATCAGTGATTAGCACTGAATATTGACAACCTGTGGAACCAATTGAAGAGGCAGACACGCCTCTGTGGCCACCCAGGTTGAAATGAGAAGAATCTCGGGAAAAGTTCTCATTTCCCCCAGCCTGGGCAGAGGTGACCTGCTGTAGCCTTGGCAGGGCCGGGCCCGGCGACTCCTGGGCAGGGCAGGGCGGGGCGGGGCAGGGCGGGGCAGGGCAGGGCAGGGCAGGGCAGGGCAGGGCCGGGCAGGGCAGGAAGGCCCCAGGGTAGGTTTGGAAGGATTCTTTACTGTTGGGGAGGATGAATCAGGGAAACTTAATCAATATGATTGCTTGGCAACACATTCTGATAATATGAAACCTAGAATCAAAATAGTAATGAAAGCTTACTTTTAGTTGTAGGATACCGAGTCTTATAACCTTACTAAGGTTACTATATAACCTTAAGACAATGGCCTGGCCAGCTGAAGGAGAATCCCTTTTGATCCCTTTCTACTGGCTAAGGGATCCAAAGGTCAATGTAGCCAAACAGAAAAGTCTAAAGAGTAGTTTTTAGAATTTAAAATATAACACAGTATAGTAATGTAGTAGTTCTTATAGACTATATGTAGATTCTATAGGATTTTGTGTCTTGTATTGGTTGGTCACTGTAAATTAGAATATTCAACATAAAAGGAGATATAATATATTGTAACAAGGACTGTTGCCCGATCCCGAGAGAAAACACAAACCAACAGAGTGTCAGTTTATGCGGTGCTTTATTCGAGGGCCCTGGGGACCTGAGGACTAGCGTCCCAAGTCAGAGTCCCGAGTTGGTTACAAAGATGCTCATCTTTTATACCTTTGTTACAAGTCTTACTTCATCAGCCTATGTGCAGTTTCCTATATACTTTACTTCAAACTTTCACATTCATCTTTTAGATAACCTTTCTAACGGTTATAAATTTTGCATGCTTGCTTTAGCTAAAACTAAAGGTTAATCTTCTAAGCTTAACTCCCACCATAGAAAACATTTTATCGATAACAATGTAACCATATTTCACGAGTAATCTGTATATCTGTATGTACTACATGCTCTACTAAATCCTTTGAACATTGTTACCTGCATCAGCAGATTCTCAGGCCTCATTTCTCAGGCTTGGTTCCCATGGGCCTGCACCAGAAACCAACTCCTTAGCCTGACTACTGCTAACGGAGGCCTTATGGCAACAGGACCTCGCTTTCTCTCTTAGTGCTCTTATCCCTGCTCTCTTTCCCCTGTGCTCTGACCCCTGCCATCTTGCTCTCTGGCTCTCTTACTCTCTTACCTCTTACTGTCTTGTTCTTACTTGTTACTTTCTCCCTCTCTCTTTGGGACTGCCCTCCAGCCGAGGCTGGTGGCTGAAGGCAAAGCCCTTTTTACCCACCACCCTTGCAATAAAACCACGTGTTTCTAGAATATCTCAGGTCAGCAGAGTTCCTTCTCCCTGCTGTCCATGGATGCTGTTACACTTTACTATGAGCAGCTCCAGCCACCATCACCAAGAGCCCTTGAGGAGGGAGAGGCCCCAGCAGCTCCAGAGATCCTGTGGCCAAGAGCAGGGGCAGCTCCGCAGCCGTGCAGAGTGGCCGCGCAGCTGAGAATTGAATGCAGCCAGAACCCCTGAGATCCTGGCCCAGCCCCAGCACAGCCTGAATTTACCACCTGCAGCCCCTGCCCAGGAGAACCACCATGGCCTCTGCAGACCTGGGAGAATGGTAACTCTTTCTTTGCACAGATGAAACTTGCAAAGCACTAATGGTCTCACATGAGAGAAGAGGCCAGAGTGAAGCCATGTAGAGAGACAATATGAAGATACCAAAGCCAGTGAAGGAGGAGATGAATCTTAGATGTCAAGGGAACGAGATGATGCCTCGGGTTTAGGCTGAAGTTCTTTTGTAATCCGTGGTAATGGACTGTGATATACTAGACTATCCCTCTAAGTCGTGGAAGGCATGAATGGGGAGATGAGAGTATTCAAATTGTGGATCTGAGCAAAGACATTTGCAGTGAACTAAGTAAATATTGAAGTAGTTTTGATTTTATGACAAGCTTGAATAGAAACAGAGATGAGATGAAGATGAAGATCTGCCCCCAAAAAGAGAAAAGATCTCTGTTCCTAGAGATGAAGAAAACCTTTTCTTTTGCACCATTCTTCTTTAAAATGGTGCCCCATGAGTTTCCATGGCCCATTATGCAGCTGTGCAGAGGCTGGGTGACATGGGAGGCAACTCACAAATGCAGATTCCCCGGGCAGCTGCTCTTGTGAGAATTAAAAAGCCACAAGAAAACTGTTCTTTCTTGTGGGGAAGTTTCCATGGTAGACCAAAAGAGACTTCTTGTTGCCCTGAATTTTCTTGCTTTTGAGTCTTTGTGTCTTTGTAGCAAGGTTCTCACGCAGCTTCATGAAAACAATGCATATTTTTAGAATTTATCAATGTGTTTACATATTTGTTCTCTGGGAGGAGAAATGGCATTGATGTGATGTTCACCAATGAGGTTCATGAGGTGGTAACCTCTCTAACCAATCTTTGGCCTTTTGTACAAAGTGTATATGAGTTGATGGAGTAATAAAAACAAAGAGCTTTCCTTGTTTGAGCTGCTCCTGCCTGCTTGTGCTCTGTGTGTCCGAAATAGTGACAATCTGGTGACCTGGCATGGGAACTGCACGTCTGGTGGACGTCTCAGTGTCTGGACTGCATCTGTGCCCAGTGTGAGAACTGCACGGGCTGTGTGCCTGAGGTAATGAGTGGTAAGAGATAATGATCTCTAACCCCTCCTCAGCAGATGAGGCCCTCATGTTGGACCTTTGGCTTGAGGTTCTACAGAAGGAGGGAGCCCTTGTTCTCAGAGGTGCTTTCCAAAAATTGTTCTATTATGCTAGAACTCATGGGGCTTTTTTTGCAGGCTTCAAAAAGCTTTTTCTACCGCAGAGTGGAAGTCCCTGGGTGACCATTTGCTTCAGGTTTTCACTGCAGATCGCAGTGTGGAGTTTTTGGAATTATTGATGATGTGGAAAAGGCTGGAGACGCTGCGAAATTCGCAGCCTCCCAGTTCTGATGTCTCAGAGGATGGCTCCAGCCTGATGCTCTCTTCTGGGCTTGGTGCCAGGGGAGATGGTTGTGGGAATTCACGAGAGTGAGACAGACTTAATTAGCACATCTAGTCTGGTGACTAGGATGCCATGGCGAGGACAAACAGAACTTTGAGGTTATGAGAAGATGGGATTAAAAACCTGCTTAAGGAAGAAGATTCAATCAACCCCCTATGATGAAGATGTTGTAAAATGCATGAGTTGTTTGTATGATCTTTTAACTTAATTATTGTAGTAGAAATCATTAACCTTACTGAAATGGTATATAAGTTCTTGGAAAATCTGAGTAAAATCGAATTCTGATCACGAATCAGTCTTCCAGTCTCTCCATCAATTGCCAATAGTTGGTGGAGTTGTTTCTTCTGTTTCCGTTCCGTGGAAGCGACACTGGAGTGCAGAGGCTTTACTGGCCCTCTCCTGCACCCCTGCAATGTCTGCAGGAGCACCTACGCCTGCCCCTAACAGGCAGAGCAGTGAGGAAATCCTGCCCGCCCTCGCGGGTGCAGCAGTGAGGAAATCCTGCCTGCCCTCACAGGCATAGCTGCTGAGGTGGGCACAGGGTCTGCTCAGCGGACCCTGCCTGCACCAGCACCACGTCGGTGCTGGAGTGCGGGAGAATTCAGGGCTTGTGGAAGCTGTGCAGGACCAGTGCCACCAGCGCCCCCAGCCCCCATGCCACGGTGGCGGCGGCAGCAGCAGAAGGTCGCCCCCTCCACTTTCCCCCCTCAGTGCCTTCCTGGCGTTGGAAGCTCCAAGAGCGCGCTTGGGTTAGGGTGATGGGGTTGTCATGGCAGACTGTCCGCATTGTGGTATCTCTATGAGATACTCTGTGGAACAGGATGGTGCGGAGGCAGGATGGGGCCCATGAGGCCGCGACTCTGCTGAGGAATGCAGAGGCAGGGTGACACTCGGGCAGCCTCCAAGCTCGACAAGCTGGTTCTTCTGGGAGCTCATCACACTCCCTAGCCCCCCTCCTCCCTGTGAGGATCGTGACACCTCTCCTGTGGTTTCATCTCCTCTGTGAGGATGGCGCTTGGCAGTGCCACGGGGCCACAGGACATGCCCCCAGCACTGTGATCTCCCCCCTGATGGAGCCAGGGCAGCACAGCACAGGCAGTTCCCAACGATCTGAAGGCGGCTGCAGGTGCTGCAGTGTTCATTTTAAAGGAATTGGCACAGCTTTGCAGTGTTCACCTGCTGCAAAGGGTCCTGGGGTGCCAGGTCTCCCTCAGTTTCGGATGATATCCAAACAAAGGCAAATGCAGTGGGCGGCCACGGGTCAGCACGGTGCTCCCTGCAGGGCAGGGATGGATTCCCCAGCTCTGCAGGTGCTGCAAGACAAGCTCTCACCTCCGTCCCTATGGAGCCCACGGGACAGGATTCAGAGGCCAATGATGCCTTGTCTAATGCTGAGGCCAGCAAGAAACAAAGAAAGAGAGTGCAAAAAGGGATCACTCCTTTGTTTCTTTGTGGAAGGTGTGGATGGCTGGCTCACATGGCAAATGTTTGTAAGGCAATCCATGTGAATGAGCAGCCTCTGTCAAACGGGCAGTGGGGTGCAAAGAGGAAGCGTGCTCGGACAGAAGAGTCTTCCCAATCCTCACATCCGATGGAGGTTTGTTGGGAAAATTCAGTCCCACACCCACCTCTCCCTGTCAGAGTCCCTGAAGGGACCAGAATTGTTTAATTTGTGTTTGAGTTTTCTGTTCACAGGACAAAGAGTCGGTGGTGAGAAGGCGGTTGCTCTGAAGTTACTGAGCTGCCTGGATTTCACTGGACTGTTGCTCTGATCAGAGACTGTCCTGGAACAATTTGGAACGGACATTGCGATTTTCTCCTTTGCTGTTTGGCATCTAGAATGGACTGTCTTTCAAGATCCATTCATCACCCTTCATGACTTGGTTTGGGAGCTGATGGACCAGGATCATCTGGAATTTTCAACCAGTCCTGGGGCGTTCCCATGTTCTGCATCAAACAGAACTCTGGGGACTGGAGGTTTTTATAACACCTCCAAAAAAGCCAATCCTCAATTGTGAATCTGAATGATTGTTTGCAATCTGAATGATTGTTTTCTGTGATTCATTTGTATCCTGCAGGTATCACTGGCTGATGAATGTCTGATTCCTTGCACATTCTGGAATGGGTCATTTTTGCCCCATCTGCCACAAGGCGGCAAAATATTGTTTGAAAAATAAACAAACAATCAATTTTTTTTTGTTTGAGCTAATTATTGCTCTATTTCAGCTGCAAAAGATGGCAATCAATCATTTTTGTATGAGCTCATTGCTCAATTGACAAATGCAGGCAACAATGCTTGTGAATTTGATGGGTGCAGATTTTTGTAAAATTCATACTCTCAGTATTATGGGAGGAATCTGATTGGAGCTTTGCAAGCAGTGTTTTTCTGCCAAATGCTCTGGTACCATGAGCTGTTGCGAGTGGCAAAAATCCTTTGGATTTCTTTTTTGTGGCTCAAAAATATTCAGAAATTTAGTGCAAGACCCACTGTCTTTACAGACGATTTGGGAGGATGAAGTAGGCCAGTGTTCCTTGGAAGGATGGTTTTGAGGGGAAGTTTTGGAAGCCCCTGAGGATGGGCAGCCCATTTGGTTGTATTGGGGCTGCTGTCATGGCATTTCCAGTTTTCCCAGGAACCTTTTCCATTAGTCCCAGACTTAATTTCTGTGGTCGACATGGCACACAGAGGGGTTGTTCAAATTTGAAGAGAGTCAGCAATGTTGATTATTCCATTGGCTGAAGAACCTTTTGTTGTGCCACAGAGGCCTGGTTCTTCAAAAATAAAAATGGGGAATGCAGGGTGAAACCCCACAAATTCAATTGGCAAAGGCTTTGCTGCCATGGAGCACCTTACAGGTGCCACAGAATTTCACTAACCCTGCAATGTGAAAAGCAAGAAACCGTGACCGAATGAAGGTCAACAGAGGAGGAACCACTGGTCCTCCCATGGGAACAGAAATTGAACTGTAGTTCATTTTCTTTTTTCCTTTTTTCTTTTTTTTAAGGTAAAAAGGGTGAGATGTCGTCCCTGAATTTCTTGCTTTCAAGTGTTTGAGTCTTTGCAGCAGCTTCTCACGCTGCCTCATGTAAATAATATTGTATTCTTAGAATTTATCCGTATGTTTTGCATTCTGGTTCTCTGAGAGAGAACTTGACTGATGGTAATAGTGACCAATGGAGTCAGGAGGTTGTAACCTCCTTGGGCCAATCTTGGCCCTCTGTACAAAATGTATATAAGCCTATTGGAGTCAGATAATAAAGAGCTTTCCATGTTTCACCAAGCTGCTGCCTGCTGTCCTCTGTGAAGGTCCACTCCCACGTCACAACGTGTTGCCCCTCTAAAGGTGTGGGGTAACACCCCTGGCTGAATTTCACATGTTTCCCTGGGGTCCCTTCCACCCCTTTCCAAGCCTCTCCCCCATCTCTGGGACCCTTCTTCCTCACTGGGATCCCCCCACCCCCCTCTGATTCTCCCCCTCCCCGAGTCCTTCTCGGCTCCCTGGTGTCTCCCACTCCTCCCATGGCCCCAATCCCTCTTGTGTCCCCCTGCAGGGTCCCACTGTCAGGGGCGTCCTAGTGGGTGCAACCCCCTGGGGGACAGGTGGCACTGGGTGACTGTCTGGTGCGGCGATGTGAGGTGGCTGCAGGGATAGGTCAACTGTCCTTCTCCTGGCATATTAAGGGACCTGGGGACATCGCTTGGCACTGGCCCCCACGTGGAGCTGCGGCATGTTGGGGTCAAGGAAAGCACCCAGATCAGTGCAGGCCAGGGATGGGGACAGCATGGCCAAGAACCCCACATTGAGTGTCACCATCCTGAGTGTGACCCTGCCAGGGGAGTGAGACCCTTGGGATTGGTGTGCTGACCCCTTGATATGCCTCATCAGACCCATCACATCCCACCCATGCCATTCCATGCCCTCCACTAGGTGAGGGCCATCACCACCCTTGGGCACAGCAGCCCTCAGTTCACCCTCCTGCCATCCTCATCCCTCACCCCTCATCCATCACATGCCCTCATCTCACAGCACATGATGGCCCCCACCACCACAGGGTCACTGTCCTGGCTGAAGGAGACCCTCTGTCTCCAGGTGCCACCACACAGACTCCCTCATTCCCCGGCCTCCACACTGGGTGCCAGGCCCTCCCCCCATCCTCAGCCCTGCCTCTGTCCCTGCAGTGCCCGTGGCCAATGCCACCATCACCCCTGGTCCCCTGTCACACCAGGTGCACACAGGTGACCCCGTGACCCTGCACTGCTCAGTGCAGGTGGGCTCAGCCCCTGTCACCTTCACCTGGCTGCACAATGGGCAGGAGGTGGCCCGGGGTCCCGTCCTGGAGCTTGGGGACGTCGATGTGGGACATTCGGGCACCTACCAGTGCGTGGCCACCAACCAGCTGGGACAGGATGGGCACCGCGTGTTCCAGGCACTCAGCCCCAAGCTGGCCCTGGAGGTGACACCACAGGGACACTGGAACAGAGGTGGGGTCACTCAGGGTCACCAGGTAGTACAGGATTTCTGTGGTGATGGGTGATCCTAATGTTTCCCTCTCTGTTTCTTGCAGTGGCTGCAGGGGTTGGTGGGTCCCTTTTGGTCCTGGTCCTCCTTGTGGGTGTAATTGTGGGCTGGCACTGGTGGCACCGCCTGGGTGGGTGACAATGGGGGCAATGGGGCCCTGGGGGGGTGGGAGGCCACCTGGTATGTGAGGATAATGGATGACACCCACAGCCCCTGAGTTGGGCAGGGCTGAGTGCTCAGGACCTTTGCTCAGTGTCCTCAAGGATTTGGGGAGATGTTGGAGGGTCTTGCAGGGATGTTGAGGGTTCTTTCAGTGATCCTGCAGGAATTTGGAGGGTACTCCCACGTGCCAGGCTTGGGCTTCTGGGCACTCAGGGGATCCAGAGCACTGGGGTGGTTCAGGGTTTCTGGGGCGCATCAGGGATACTGGGGAGACCTGTGGGAAATTGAGGGCCTGGTGGTGGTTCAGGATGCCCACGAGTGGATGGAGGCCCCTGGGACTCCAAAGTCACCCCTCCAGTTTTCCTTTCAGATGTCAGAAAGCACCAGCAAAGGTGAGTGCATGTTCTAGCCACAGTTTCCCTTTTACCCAAACCCCCAGGACCTCCCATCCCCTTCCACACACACTCCCTTTTTCCCACAGGGTCCCCCCAGACCCCCTGGCCCCACCATGGAGGATCCTGAGGTGACCTGCTCGGAGCTGCTGGGGCCACACGGGCAACCATGGGAACCCAGTGACATCTATGAGAATCTACAACAAAAGTTGTGACACTCTGGGGAATGGGAGGCACTGGGTGACACTTGGGGTGCTCCCTCCATGCCTCCAGTGGTTTCCCATCCTTCCATGGGAATTGCTCATGAGTCAGCGGGAGGCTACACAGGGCACCCTGTGCTCCCTATTTCCTCTTCCAGTACCCCTAGGGGCTCCCCTTTCCTCTTCCCAGTACCTGGAGGGGCTCCCTAACCCCCATCTGAGTTCCTATTTCCCCGTCCAGTGCCCTTCTGTTGCTCCCAGTAGATCCAGGTGCTTCCCATTCTGTCTCTCAGTACCCCTGTACTCCCAGTGGCTCTGCAATCCCCCTCTCAGCACCCTGAGTACACTCATGGCTCCTCATCTCTCCTCCCACTGCCAGGGGAACACAGGATTCATTTCCCTCTTATTGGCACCAAAATGCAGATTTTTTTGGTTAAACTGGCAGAAATGGTGTTTCTTTGTTCCATTCTGTTGGGCTTTAGGAATGGTATACTACAATTCTGGGCTGTCACTAAACATCAGGGGCCGCAGCCATTCCCCCTGCCTGGGGAGGCACAAAAGGCAAAGATCCCACAGAGCTGAGAGAATGATTTCCTGCAAACAGCAATGAGGGAACAAAAGCAACAGCAACTGCAACAAGGTTCAGAATCCAAAGGGTCACAAAAGGAACGATTTCCGGGGAAAGCCCCTGAAAATGAGCAAACCCAGGACCCTGCCCCCAGCATGTTTCCTCTATCAGAGGGACCTGGCAGGGCCCAGGACCTTCATTTCTTTGTTGGCCAAAGTGGCCTTCAGGAGGCTCTGGATTCTCTTCTCCGCTTTCCCAAACCTCTCCTCTGCCATGTTCCCCACATGATGATGTCATCAAGGCCCTGTGGGTGTTCTGGTGGAGCCTTCCATGTTTCCAGAGTATTTGGAATGAATCCATGGCACAGTGTGGGGCTGGGTTTCCAGTCAGTTCCAGAGTTTTGGACACCCCTCCAGGTCAAGGTGTTCTAAATGTATGTGCTGCCTACTTTTTCCAATCCAAAAAAACTCCCAACAAAATTAAATACATCAGCAATTTTAATTTGTGCAGCTTAAAAGTTACAATAATTTGCTAATAGTAAATAATATATTGGTTCTAATACAAGAGCAAATGGACCACAGGGTACGGTGCAGGATTTGATCTCCTGTCTCCCGTACAAAACAAAATAACCTGTTTGATCCCTTTTATAATGTGTATCAACCCCCATTCCCTCCCATTTTTGATTCATAAGATTTACATCACCGCCCTCATCACCGCCCATTTCCACCTTTACTGCACGTGCTCCACCATCCCCTTTTTAGGGGGTCTCCCCACCTTTGGGGAGTAAGGCTCATCATCTTCCTCCATGTCCTTTGAGTAACCTTTTAGCTTACACATGCATATTAAGCTTATAATATGTCAGTGAATACCAAATTCGTACATTAAAGCCATAAATTTCATATAATTAGCAGTTTTCCTGGATTTCCCCCAAACTCTCCTGTCTCCCAGGCAATAAATATCATTTTATTAACACTTTCCTGGAGTTTCCCCAAGTTTTCCTGTCTCACAGATAATTTTAGTTACTCTTATCTCAGTTCCTTCCTGTTTTCCTACTGTTCACTGAACATCTGGAGACAAGGGTGGGACCTTCCCCCTCTCTCTCCTCAGACTTACATTTTAACTACTATTATTTTTAAAATATTGATTACTGTTTCAGTTTTTATCAGCAGGAATCACACCTATTTATCACAAAGGCAAACTGTGCCATGCTCTCTGCTGCCAAAGGCTTGGTATCCTGCTTCAAAGGTGTCTGCCAAGGAAGACTGGAACCTCCCTTGGCATGGAAAATATTATCACCTTCCCTCCAAAATATTATGACTTTGAAATTACTGGGCCTTAATTAAGGCAAAGATATGGGAACAGGAATAACAGTTCCTTACTAGAATATATATAACAAGACAAACAAACAACAACACCGCCAGCAAACACAAAGAAAACACAAACCCAGTCCCAGCTCTCTCTGGGCTGCCGGCGCTTCCCCTGTGGTGCAGTCCCGGGCACAGCCAGCAGGGGCGCTGGTGGCTCCCAGCCGGGCAGGGTGGGTGCGATGATTCCCCCGCGACTGCAGGGGGCGCTGTGGCGCCAGCTCGGCTGTCTCTCTCCATGGTTAATGGAGACTCAGCCGGCGGGAGAGAGAGAGAAGCTTCCTTCCCTCACGGACGGGGCTGGGGGGCAGGCGGGAACGGTGCCACTCTGGATGGCAAAATGGGCTGCAGCAGGAACCCTTCGAGTGGCAGCTGGCACGTTGGGGGGGAGGAACACCCCATGATGGCAAAGGGAGTGTAGCCAAAACTCTGAAGCTGTAGCAGGAGCTGTGGGGCTCAGGTGGGACAAGGGGTGCCAGGTTCAAGTGTAGCAAAAAGCCCAAAGCAGCAGCAGAGAACAGCAGAGCTGGGCAGCCACAGCCAGGCTCCTGCAAACAGCTGCTACATGCATCCAGGAGATGCACCCTCTGGGAAGGGCTCTGAGGGGCTCTGGGTGCCAGGTTCTCCCCTGAGGCACCTGAGTGTATGGTGAGGGTCCTTTCCAGTGAGATCGGGAGTTGAAAAGGTCCCAGTTCAAGGGCTGCTCTTATGAGTAAAGCCTCACTCGTGGTAGAAGAAGCAGCGAAGGGTGGAACTCTGCAGTGGCACCAAATTGTCCCCAGAGCAACGGCAGCACTGTCCCACCTCCAGTGCCAGGAGCAAGAGAGAGAGGAGCTGAGCCCAAGCCCCTCACCCCCAAGCCAAAATCTCAGGGTATGTCTGCCCTTCCCAAGAGAAGTTGTTCTTGCGCCCTGAGCAGCCTCACAGCAGAAGGGTCCTGGGAGTGCCCAGGCCACAGACTGAGCTGTGGAATTGCCTCTGTCTCCACAGCAGCTCTGCCAAAGCTCAGTGATGCCCTTTGGGCTCCCTGAAATCCCCTCTCCTGAGATTATCCATTCCAAGGATTCCTGCAGCAGACTGATAGAATGGAAGGGAAATGTGTGCCAACACAGAGTAGGTTTTGAAACCACAGAGAAGGGTGGGACATCACAGCACAGGTTACGACATCACAGAGCAGCATATGTCATCACCAAGCAGATTGTGACATCATATGCAGAGTGGTTTGTGACATCAAAGGGCAGCTGTGTATGATATCACAGAGCAAGCAGTGACATCATAGGGTAGGTGTGACCTCATAAGGTGGGTTATGACATCACGGGGTAGCAGTGTGACATCATAAGGGGACTCTTACATCATAGAGCAGGCTGTGACATCACAGGAGGGCTTTGAGGTCACCAGTTTGGTCACTCTGCCCTGCCCCCCTCTCATGCACAACAGTGTCCCCTGTCCCCCTGGGTCCCTCCTGTCCCCCAGCACCACAGCCTCCCTCAGAGGATGTTCCACAAGATCAATCCCCACAGCCTGACACAGGGACACGGGGCTGGGGCCATGGATGGGGTGGGACAGGGGAACAGGGACCCCCCAGCAGCATTCCCGTCTCAGCCCCAGGGGGAGCCTGGGCCAGGGCTCCTTCCTCCAGATCTACAAAGGCACCAGACGGGACCAGGATGAGGAGGACAGACCCCACCAGCCCCAAGTGGTGCTCGAGGTCATGGATAGCAGCCACCACAAGGGCCTTCAGGGGAGGGGCTTTCACAGCCCTCCTCTCCCCAGCTGTCCTGTATCCCTGTCCAGTGACTCTCAGGCATCCATATCCCACATCTCCCACACCTCCATGTCCCACCGCCCCCACACACCCGTGTCCCATGAAACCCATGCATCGACACCCCACACCTCCCAATGCATCCACCTCCCTCAGCTTCCAAGTATTCCTGGTGGTCCCCCCAGCTGGCACCAGCCCAGCCCAGTGTGCAGAGCCACAATGAGGGTCCTCTTCCCTCCCACCCAAGGGAACAAGAAAATCACCCACAGGAACGTCTCTGCTAAGAAGGTGCTGCTGGCAGTGCTGAGATTGGCCACTGCCTGCCTTCCTTCCTTCCTTCCTTCCTTCCTTCCTTCCTTCCTTCCTTCCTTCCTTCCTTCCTTCCTTCCTTCCTTCCTTCCTCCTTCCCTTCCTCCCTCCCTCCCTCCTGGAATATCCTGGGCAGCAGAGAGGGGCTGGAAGAGCCCAAACATGGAAAGGGCAAATCCAAGGGATGGCAGAGCTGGAATTGCAGCAGCCGAGAGGCGCCCGAGGCTGGGAGAGGAACAACCCTGCTGGCAGCGAGCACAGGGAGGAAGGAGGGGCACGAGGGGCTGCAGGTGGATTTCAGAGCGGGGATTTCAGGGAGCCAAAAGGGCATCATTGGGCTTTGGCAGAGCTGCTGTGGAGACAGAGGCAATTCCACAGCTCAGTCCCTGGCCTGGGTTTACACAGCCCCAAAAGACCCTGCTGCAGGTGAGATCCCCCGAGGGTTTACAGTGGGGGGGTTACAGGAGGTTGGTGTCAGCTGGGGAGGGCTCAGACACCCCCACAACTTCCCAGAACGACCCCAAATCTCCATCCCTTGAAGGGTCTCAGAGCTGTGAACCAGGGGACAGAAAAGGCGCTCCAGCTGAAATGCTCAGGACACTCCCAGACGTCTCCGCTCTGTCCACAACATCCAATGACCGTCCTGCCCCCTCTGCCCCAGCACTGCAATGGAAAACTGCAGCTTTTTCCCTTTGGAAAAAAGGCTGATTTGGCTCCAAATTGCAGCTGTGAGGCTGAGACACCCCAAATCTGTAGTGACTGAAGCTGTTGGGGGCTTTTTCCTGCTCTTTCCTAATCCCCATTTTCCCCCATTGGGTTTCTGTCCTGAGGGATTGGACACTGGGTTTCTGGTATTTTGGGAGAAAACTTGTTTCAGGCTTCTCCATTCTTGCTGATCCCCTGCAGGATCTGAGCCGGCAAGAGCAGCTTGGGAATGGAGCCCCAGGCAGGAAGGAGCTCCCCAACTCCTCCTCCTTGCAGCCAGTGCCCATCCAAGTGTGGGGCCCAGCCATGGCCCAGCCCCATGCACAGGGATGGGCATTGGCCAGCCCTGCTCTGGCCAGCCCCAGCTGGCAGCCAGGACATGAGGGTCCCCCCTGCCCCCTTGGCTTTGATTCTGGCAGCTTTAGAGCTGCTGCAAAGGTGAGAATTCTGTGGGTGAAAAAGGCCTGGCTGTGGTTTGCTCAGCCCTGTGCAAGAAGCACAAAAGCCAATGGCAGCCCAAGCAGTGGCTCTGTGAGGGCCTTTGATGGTTTTCAGAGCAGGGCTGGGTGTGGTGGCCCCTAAACTTCCCCACAGGGAAGTCTACTCTCCAGTAGAGAGAGTGCAGTGTGTGATGAAACAGATCTTCTCCCCAGAGGTCTCCCTGGGAGACACACTCTGCTCATAGTGAGTAAAAATATCACAGTCCCAATGAGCACTCTAGTTCCTGCTTTTTCTGTTCCCTCATTGGTTGATTTTTGATCCTTTTCACCATTGGATCCTTTTCCCTAAAATTGGCTGTTTCCCTAATTCCTTCACCTATTGGCCCGAGCAGCAAACGTCGCTTGCCTGACTCCCTATAAACCCTGATACCCTAGAACATAGGGGTCTTTCAGTCGTCTGCTCCAGGGAATAAAGGAAGCTCTAGGAGAGCAGAAGACTGTCTCCTGTTCTCTCTTCCTGTGCTGCCTGAAGGGAGCTGCCTGGCTAGGCTGCCCTAGCAGCTTGCTCCGTTGAGTTGATCACTGGAGCTACTTAGCTCTCTTGCCTTGGCAACGCTCACACGTAAGCTGATCGCGCTGGTGTTCCTATGCTCCTTAGCTAAAAGGGTATCTCTCTAAAGATGCTTCACTGAGGGAAGGTCGTGGCACCCAGACGACCACCGGGCTGCGACAGCAGGGTGGGAACACCCCTGCAGGAGCACCTGTGTGTGAACCAGTCTGAAAATACAGCAAATGATAATTTTGTCCCTCTCGGCAAGGGACTGAGATAGTCCCAGAACTATCACAAATCCCACACACATCAACAACCTGTGCTCAACAACCTGACCAGGATCCTCCTTCTTCCCAAAATGAACAGACTGAGCTGAACAAAAAAAAAAAAAAAAAAAAAAAAAAAACACCCCAAGCATTTTTTCCAGTTTAATCAAAAAGCTGAATTTTGGGTACAAGAAGAGGGAAAAGGTTTGCGTGCCTGCCAGGCACTGAGAAAGCAAATGAGAAGCCCCATGGAGTGCTGCGAAGATGAAGAAGGGACCTCAGAGAGGAATCGATTCCCCCACTGCTGTCAGTGTCCCCCAGTGTCACAGCGCACTCTCAAAGCTGTCATGGGAGTCCTGCTGTGCCTCGTGGGGTCCCAGCAGCTCCGTGTTGGTCACTTGTGGATCCCAAGGTGGGGCAGGGCCAGAGGATAACCAGGGGGGGCCCTGAGAGTGACACCGGTTGTGGGGACCTGGCTTGGGGGTGACACCCCTGGGTGACATGTCCCTGTCCCCCCCTGCACTCACCCCCTGCCCACTCTGTGCCCGCAGTGTGAGGGTCCAGCCCTGCCCCCTCCTCCAGGGGGGTCCTGCAGGGATAAGGGGGGTCTGAGGGGTGTGTGGGGAGGGGAAAAGGGGAGTCCCATCTGAAGCCCCCGACTCACCTGTCCTGGGGCTTCCTGGTGGCTGCAAGGAAAAGGGGAGGGGGTGACCATGGGGACCCTGGAACCCCTAAACCTTCCTGGGACCTTGGCACCTCCAACCACCCACATGACCCCCAAAACCCACCAGGAGCCCAAAATCCCCACCAGACCGCTGATTCCCCCCTGGACACTCCAGGAAACCCTGAACCCCCCAGAACTTCTGCAGTCCCCCCAACTCCCCCCAGTGTCCCTGATCCTCTGAGCCCCAGAAGCCCAAGCCCAACACAGAGGGGCAGCACCCAAAATCCCCCAGAACCCTGGAAAGATACACCAACATCCCTGCACAGCCCTCCAAGGGTTCCCCAAACCCTCCTGGAGCTCCAAGGGTCACCCCAATGTTTTTCAAAGTCCACCCAGGGATGCCCCTGGAGCCCAACCAAGACCTCCAAATTCTCCCCACAACCCCCAGGACCCGCAGCCAAGGTCACTGTGGACTTCCCGAGCTCAGGCGCCCTGGGTGCTGCCTTAACTCTGCCCCTCAGAAGAGGGGTTCTGGGGGAAGAAGCAGCCCATGGGATGGGATCAGGGCAATGGTGGTCCTGGGCAATGGGAGTGCTGTCATGGGGGTCCCAGGGAGGAGAGACCAAGGGAGTGGGGGTCCCATGGTTGGGTTCTCAGGGGAATGGAGGTCCCAGGGATAAGCAGTGGCTGGGTGGGCCCAAGGGTCACAGCTCCTTCCCTGGGTGCCTCAGACTTCGGGGTGACTCAGAGCCCAGCACAGCCCCCACAGGGTGCTCATGGCCAGGGGGGCACCCCAGGGTTGGGGCTCTGGGTCTGTTCCCCACACACTCCTGGGTGTTTTCCCATCCCCCCATTTCCTGGTTCAGCCATCCCAGGGAACACCTGAGCAGGTACCGGTGGGGGGATCCCAGGAAGGGGAAAAGGGGGGTGGGGGCTGCAGGCTGCAGTTGGGGGACTGTGGGGGATGAAAGATTTTCACTTTCTCTTTCCTGCAGCAGAAGGAAGAGGCCGTTCATGCTGAGATGAGGAAGTGGTTTCTGTCCTGGGGGGGCACATCCAGAGGGGTCCTGCCCTGAGGGAAAATTGCTCCTCTGCTGTGGTGACACCTGGGTCTTGTCCCAGGCTCTTGTCCCAGGGGATTCCTCGTTCAGGGGGTGCCACATCTTTGGGGATTCCTGTCCCAAAGGTGGCACATCCTGGGGACCTCTGTCCTGGGGGGCCCCTGAGCATTCCTGCCTCCCCAGTGGGAGCCTGTGACCTCTGGGCTGCCCAAACTTAAGGGGGCTCCTGATAAAACCTTGCCCTGATAATGATAAGTGCCAGGCTAAATTTGGTTGAATTCCCTGATACCCAACTGGTTGAAAAATACTATACATCCATGAAAAAAAAGGCAAAAATCTTTTCCCAAACCATTTCTTTTCCCAAAGAAAAAAAAAAAGAAACTCAGCAAAAATCAAACTAACAATGTATAAAATGGTCTGGTTGATGGAATCCTTTTAATCATTGTGCTCCCAACAAGACATTCACAATAAAACCACAAAAAGATCACACAGAAATGAGACCTTTTGGTTCCCTTTAGGAGCCCATTAGTGGATCCCACAGCAGCGTGTACTTGTGGATAACACAGAGTGTGGAATCTCCCTGAGTGTCCAGCAGGTCCATGGGATTGTTCCCTGTCTGCTGGGCAGCAACCCAGCCCATAAGGAAGGCTGTGATTGGGCCATATTTAGGAACTCTTCCCATTTTTCTCCTTCCCACCCTGAAACTTGATTTACTTCTTTTGGCTTCTGCTCCCAGAAGGGGAGAAACTCTGTCCACCCTTGGAACAGAGCACAGGAATTCGTGGGCATGCCCATGTGCCCCTCAGGGTCCAATTTTCTGGTAAATGCATTCCACCCCGTCCTGAATTCCCCTGCCTGGGCACTCCCTGCCCCTGCTGGGACACCCCTGTTCCCCAGATCCACGGGTGCAGCCCCTGCCCAATATTTCCACACTTTTCCCTCTCTTCTGGTGTCCACATCCAGAACCCAAACATTCTTTCTGGGAGGTTCCAAAGGGCTGCAGGTTTTGTTCAAGAAATAGGGTCCTGGTCTGGTTGTTGAGTAGATTATTTTGTTATTGTTGTTTTTGCAGTACTTCAGGGGCTTTCTCAGTCCCTTGCTGAGAGGGAGAAAATGATCAATTGCTGCATTTCTGGACTGGTTCCCTCACAGCTGCCCCTGCAGGGAGGTTTCCAGCCAGCCCTGCTCTGAAAACCATCAAAGGCCCTCACAGAGCCACTGCTTGGGCTGCCATTGGCTCTTGTGCTTCTTGCACAGGGCTGAGGAAATCACAGCCAGGCCTTTTTCACCCACAGAATTCTCACCTTTGCAGCAGCTCTAAAGCTGCCAGAATCAAAGCCAAGGGGGCAGGGGGGACCCTCATGTCCTGGCTGCCAGCTGGGTCTGGCCAGAGCAGGGCCGGCCAATGCCCATCCCTGTGCATGGGGCTGGGCCATGGCTGGGCCCCACACTTGGATGGGCACTGGCTGCAAGGAGGAGGAGTTGGGGAGCTCCTTCCTGCCTGGGGCTCCATTCCCAAGCTGCTCTTGCCGGCTCAGATCCTGCAGGGGATCAGCAAGAATGGAGAAGTCTGGAGTCCTCCCGGAGCTGCCATCCCCCAGGACAGGACCCCCTTGGCCAGCGTGTGTCTCCCCTGGGACAGGATCCCTCCAGGACAGGACCCCCCTGGATGTGCCCCCTGGGACAGAACCCACGCCCCATGTGACCCTCAGCACAAACAGCCTCTTCCTTCTGCTGCAGGAGAGAAAAAGTGAAAGTGTTGGGGGAGGGCACAGCCTGACACCTCCATCCCCCACAGCCTCCCAATCCCCCCTGCAGACACCTCACCCCTGCTTCCCCCATCCTGGGGTTCCCCCAACCTGTTCCCTGCTCAGGTGCTACCCAGGATCATCAAGGCAAGAACTGGGTGGTTGTGAAATTGAGAGGAAAAAGGAAGGAAATGGAAATGAAGAGAGGAAGAAGTTCCTTGGGTGTGGTGGAACACAGATCCAGAGCCCCTTGGAATCCCCTTGAGGCGATCACCAGGCCACCAGCGCCTCAGGGGGCAGCGCTGGGCTCTGGGTCACCCCAAATTCTCAGGCACCCAGGGAAGGAGCTGTGACCCATGGTCTCACCCAGCCCATGCCCATCCCTGGAATCCCCATTCCCGTGGGGCCCCAATCATGGGACTCCCATTCCTTCTGTCCCCCTCCCTGGCGTCCCTATCCCAGGACTGCCATTCCCCATGATCTCCATTCCCAAAGATTCCCATCCTGGTAATTCCAGCCCCTGGGACCTGCTTTGCCCTGGAACCATTATTCCCCCAGGATCCCCATTCCCTGGGACCCTCCTTTCCCCTGACATCCTTATCCCTTGTTCTCCATCCTTTGATCACAAATCCCTGGAGGCCTCGTTGTTCTGGGACACTCATCCCTGACTCCTCCCACCCCCTGGGACCCACATTTCCAAGGGACCCCATCCCAGTGACTCCCCTTCCTCAGAATCCAAATACCCCTGGACACTCCGTTCCCCTGGACTCCCATCCATGGCTCCCTGCACTGCCTCAGCTCCAAATTCTGGCAACACCGGGTCCCTACTCTGTCCCACCATCACCCCCGTGTCTCACAAGGTCCCCACCCTGCCCCCATCCTGTCCCCACCCTGCCCCCACCAAGGGCCATCAACATGTGGGGGCGAGACCTGACCTCGCTTCCTTCCTCTTTGTCCAAAGAGCCCCACCCAGGGGCCCGGTGGCCACAGCAGCGAGTGACAGCCAGTCCACATGGCTGGGGACACGGGGATGGCCGGGAAGGTGGCGCTGCTCCTGTGGGGTGAGTGCCCTGGGCACGGGTCTGACACCCCAGGGATGGGTCCTGGTGAGGCAGAGAGTGGTGGGGAGGGGGCACATGGGGGCTGTGGGGTCCCCTGAGGTCCCCAAGGGCAGCAGAGCCAGTGCAAGAGGTCACCGAGGTTATGGGGTGGCTTTGGGGACAGGAGAGGCCTATTACTGGACAGACAATAACAGGGGAACAGGGATTTGGGGAGGCATCATGGGGCTGAGGCAGCTGTGGTGACAGGGACAGCGGCACAGGGATACTGGGACAAAGGGGACAAGCTCTCTGCAGGTTGGCCATGGGGACAGAGGCCATGGGGCTGGTGGGGGTGACCTGTGCCAGCACGGGGTGGTCGTGGCACCCCCATTTCTGGGGAATCAATGGTGTCCCCATGTCCTGCCTCAGCCTGTGGTAGCCACGGTGTCCCAGGCCATGAGAGGTCTGTGCCATTCTGGTGTCCCCATGGGGAAAGCTTGGGGACAAGGCCACAACCCGAGCCCTGGGTGCTGCTGTCCTTGTGGTGTCACCCCCACCCAGCCCTGTCCCTTCTCCCTTCCAGCCCAGACCCTCGGCCTCACTGGTGAGTCCTCAGGTGATGCCATGTCCCTGCCCTGCTGTCCCCAGCCCCATGCAGTGGCTCTGGCAGGCTGGTGTCCCCTGTCACCCACAGGTGCCCAGACCACCCAGCTCCTGGTGGAGCCCCCCTGGACACCAGCGGTGCTGTGGGACCAGGTGACACTGACCTGCCAGGGCTTGGGGACCACCGGTGCCACCACCTGGTACATGGATGGGCGGCGCTGGGGGAAGGAGTTCCAGGATAAGTTTGCTGTCACCGAGAGTGGCACCTACAGGTGTGACAGACCTGGCACCGGGCTCAGCCCCCCCGTGAGAGTCTTAAATGGTGAGGGGGTTTTGGGTGTCCCCAACCTGCCACCTGTAAGGACTCTGAGGGCTCTGGGAGGTCTCTGCTCCATGGGTCACCTCCGGGTGTGACCAGAGCCCAATCCCTGCCACCGGGACATCCCAGGGCATCCCAGTGTGAGGGGACTCCTCCCCTGCAATGGGTGGCCCCTGGTGCCTCCTGGTGCCATCAGGACCCTCCAGACGCCCCGGGTGTGACAGGACCTCTCTGTCCCCCAGACTGGCTGGTGCTGCAGGTGCCAGCACGGGCACTGCTGGAGGGGGACACGGTGACACTGCGCTGCCGCAGCTGGCAGGACAGACCGCTCACCAGTGTGCACTTCTACCATGAAGAGAAGGATCTTGAGGGGGCCCAGGAAGGGACCGAGCTGTCCCTGTCCCCTCTGCAGCTGCACCACAGTGGCCACTACTACTGCAGGGGCTGGGTGAGGGCTGTAACACCACAGTGGAGGGAGTCGGAGCTGGTGACAGTGACAGTGCGCAGTGAGTGCAGGGATGGGGACAGGGAACCCTGACATCCTCCGAGGGTTTCCCCACCACTGCCTGCATCCTTCATCCCTCCTTTTACCCCTTCCTGGCTCACCCAAAATTTCCCGTGTCCCTCTGGGTTTCCCCCATGACTGCCCAGTTCCCTCTCCAGATCCCTCATCCCTCTCTATATCCCCCCCATCCCTCCCTGGCATCCCGCACCCCTTCCAAGGTCCCCCCTCTGCCCTCTGGTCCCTTTCCCTCCCTGGGTCCACTGGGCCCTCTCTAAACCCCACATCATTCCCTGAGTCTCCTCAGTCTCTCTTGTGATCCTTCATCCCTGCCTGGTTCTCTCCACATTTCCATGGGGTCTCTTCTTTGTCCCAGGTCCCAACGCGCCTCCCAGGGTCCACTTCTGCTCACTGGGGTCCTCTGTGCTCCCCTCCAATCCTCCCTCCTTTCCCTCCCATGTCCCCCCACAATCCTGACTTCCCCATGCCACCTGTGTCTCCCCACAGGGATTCCACACTCAGGGGTGTCCCTGGTGGCAGAGCCACCCGGGGGACAGGTGGCACTGGGTGACCGTCTAGTGCTGAAGTGCACAGTGGCTGCGGGGACAGGTCCCCTGTCCTTCACCTGGCACCGGGGGGGCTCAGGGGCACAGCTGGGCACCGGCCCACGCCTGGAGCTGCCACACGTTGGGGACAATGACAGCGGTCACTATCACTGCCGGGTCAGCGATGGGGACAGCGTGGTCAAGAGTGTCCCCCTGAATGTCACTGTTCTGGGTGAGCAGGACTGTCCGGGTGGGGGTGATCCCACCCATAGCATCCTCCAGGACACCCTCATCCCCCCATTCCTATCCCTATTCTGGGTGCCAGTCCCTCCCTGTGGCCTCAGCCCTGTCTCTGTCCCCACAGTGCCTGTGGCCAATGCCACCATCACCCCCGGTCCCCTGTCACACCAGGTGCACACAGGTGACCCCGTGACCCTGCACTGCTCAGTGCAGGTGGGCTCAGCCCCTGTCACCTTCACCTGGCTGCACAATGGGCAGGAGGTGGCCCAGGGTCCTGTCCTGGAGCTTGGGGACGTCGATGTGGGACATTCGGGCACCTACCAGTGCATGGCCACCAACCAGCTGGGACAGGACGGGCACCGCGTGTTCCAGGCACTCAGCCCTGAGCTGGTCCTGGAGGTGACACCGCAGGGACACTGGAACAGAGGTGGGGTCACTCAGGGTCACCAGGGAGTACAGGATTTCTGTGGTGACAGGTGATCCTGATGTTTCCCTCTCTGTTTCTTGCAGTGGCTGCAGGGGTTGGTGGGTCCCTTTTGGTCCTGGTCCTCCTTGTGGCTGTCATTGTGGGCTGGCACTGGTGGCACCGCCTGGGTGGGTGACAATGAGGGGACAGTGGTTGCAGGGAAGCCCCCTAGAGTTTTGGAACCATAGGGTGGCACCCAAAGCTCCAGAATTGTGACCTTGTCTGAGGGTCCTGTAGGGTTTGGGGAGGTGCTGGAGAGTCCTGCAGGGATTTTGGGGATTCTTTCATGGGTCCTGGGGGCATTTGGGCATTCTCTCTCCCTGCTGAGGTTTGGGTTCTTGAGGCTGAGTTGGCTGGGGGCACCTGGGAGGCTCATAAATTCTGGGGGCCTCAGGGATGCTTGGGGTCCTCATGGGAATTGAGGGTCCCATGGGAGTTCAGGAATTCTGAGAGGGGTCAGGGCCCCAGGGAAACCCCACCATCACCTCTCCCCTCTTTCCTCTGCAGCCACCAGGAAGCACCAGGAAAGGTAAGTGGAGGTCTCCAGCTGTGGCCCCCCTTTTACCCCCATCCCACAACTCTCCATTCCCTGCCACACATCCCCTTTATCCCTACAGGGCCCCCCCAGAGCCCCCAGCCCCCTTGGATGAGGGGGAGGTTCTGTATGCCCACGTCGTCAGAGCCAAACAGGCACAGTGTGAGTACAGTGGCGGGGGGGACAGTGACACGTCACCCACCGGTGTCACTCTCCACCTTGGTGCCCCCAACTGGTGTCTCCTGCAGGGCCTCCCTGTGTCACCATCACACAGGAACCCCAGGCAGCCTACACAGAGCTGCCAGGACCCCATGGGCACCCACAGGAGCCCAGTGACATCTATGACAATTTGCTGTGACACTGGGGGGCTGGAGGGCACAGGGGCCCTCACCCATGGGCACCCCCACATGTGTGAGCTGCCTCTAAAAACTGCCCCTTCCCCTGCCAGTGGTGGCACAAAAGGCAAAGATTCCAAAGGGCTGAGACAAGAACAATTTCCTGCAAACAGCAACGAGAGAACAAAACCAACAGCAACAGCAACAAAGTTCAAAATCCAAAGGGTCACAAAAGGAGCAATTTCCAGGGAAAGCCCCTGGACCTTTCCCCTGGCACATTTCCGTCACCAGAGGAACCTGGCAGGACCCTGGACCTCATTGCTCTGATGACCAAAGCGGCCTTCAGGAGGCTCTGGATTCTCTTCTCCCCTGTCTCAAACCCCTCCTGTGTCGTGTTCCCCACATGATGATTTCACAAGGGCCCTGTGGGGGTTGTGACACCTCCCCGTTTCGCAGTGCAGTCGGGATCAGGCCAAGGCACAGGATGGGGTGTCAGAGACAGGAAATGTTTGATGTCTGGAGATATTTTGGAACACCGGTGTGTGGCTGGGGTGAGTCAGGCCTTGCTTTTGGTGAGACAGGGCCCTGTCTGTCAATCAGTCTGTCAGGCATGGCACACAGGGGACAGTGAGACACTCTGCCAAATCCAGCTCCTGAGTGACCAAGTGACCAGAAGTCCAACTTAGGGAAGGGGCCTTTGTAGTCCAAGGGCTTAAAAGGTAGAGCATGAGGTGGCCCTGTGTCTGACCCTGTCTTCTCCTGGAGTGTCTGGCCCATCTACACTGGAAGCCAGGGTTTGGCAACTGTCTTGGTTTTGAAGAGAAACATCTGCCAAGGAAAGCAGGAACCTTCCTGGAATGGAAAGAAGAGCCATGCCTAAAATTTTTCATAATTTCAAAAATTAAGGGATTTCCTGGGAAATATTGTAGGAAAGTGTAACAGCAGCTCTTTACTAAAGGGGTTTGCAAAGAGAACAGAACAAACAACAAGACAAAACCAGAACTTTCCCACCTGCTCAGGGCTGTTTCTTCGTCTTTGGTGCAGTTATGACCAGGTCCGCCAGGGGGCGCTGCAGGAAGCACGCCCGGCCAGCAGGGGGCGCCCCGGTGCCAGCTCAAACCCCTCAGGGGCAATGGCAGCCTCGGCCGGGAGGGAGGAGGGGAAATCACTCCTTTTGCAAACTCACGGGCACCAACCAGTCCTGGCACCACCACCAGCAGTGGGCAGAAGTGGCCAAGGCAGCAGGTTGGATCGTAGTGCTGAGTGGCAGCATAGCAGCGTTCTGGGGCCAGGCACATGCCCTGCACAACACATGCCACTGCTCTCCCTGATCCCAAAGGGAGGGATGACAGCACCAAATTCCCAGCTAATCCTTGAGCCACAACAGCACCACTCCTGGTTTATGGTACAGTTCTTGAAACCCTCAGCCTTTCCCTTGCTTTTTCTCCCTCAGCCCTGGCATGGCAGCTTTGGGAATGTTGAATTCCCCTGGGATGGTGAGGAAAGCAGGTGCTTGGTGCTGCCACTGCCAGGGCTCCTCAGGGGGCTCCAGCCCACGTTTGGAGTTCCTGCTCTTCCTGGGCCGCTGCTGGTCCCGACACAGCAGCCGCAGGGAGAGGAAGAGCAGAGGAGCAGAGCCACAGCCTCAAGGCTTTTACAGCTCCTCCTTCCCCCAGGAATTTTGGGATAGTGGCAACACTAGACACATTTTTGGAGAGAGGTGCCCCCACCTCTGCCCATATGGAGCTATTTTGCCTTCTGGGAAGGTTTTCTGTTGGTTTTTGCTGGTGCTGGACACGATTCAGTGCCTGTGCCATGTGGCTGGTGCCTCACGCTGGCCGGCCAGGAAGGCAGAGCTGGAGCAGCGGCCGAGGCAGGAGCGGCTGGAGCAGGTGGCCAGGTGCCCCCCAGGACAGAACCTGCTCCCCTGTGTGGCACAGCACAAACAGCCTCTTCTTTCTGCTGCAGGAGAGAGAAAGTGAAAGTGTTGGGGGGCATAGCCAGACACTCCCATCCCCCACAGCCTCCCACCCCCCCCCTGCAGACACCTCACCCCTGCTTCCCCCACCCTGGGGTTCTCCCAAACCCGTTCCCTGCTCAGGCGCTACCCAGGATTATCAAGGCACGAACTTGAGGGTTATGAAATTGAGAGGGAAAAAAGAAGGGAAATGGAATTTGAAAGAGCGCTCCTTGGCAGTGGGGGAACACAGACCCAGAGGCCCTCAGAATCCACCTGGGGTGATCACCAGGCCACCAGCACTTAGAGGGGCAGCGCTGGGCTCCATGTCACCCGAAAATCTGAGGCACCCTGGGAAGGAGCTGTGACCCATGGGCCAGCCCAGCCACTGACCTTCCACGGCACTCCCATTCCTTATGTTCCCCCTCCCTGTCCCCCTGTCCTGGGACTGCCATTCTCCTTGATCTCCCTGGCCCAGGACCCCATTTCCAAGGAACCCTCTCCCATTCATTCCATCCCTACAAGCCCCTTTCCCTCAGGGCCTTCACTCTCCCAGGAGGCCCCATTCCCCTGGCCCCATCATCCCTGCCACACCCATCCCATCACCCAAATCCCTGGAGCCACCATTCCTCTGGGACTCTCATTCATGAGTTCCCCGAGCCCTGGGACCCCAATTCCCACTGCACCCCCATATCCAGTGACTCCCCCTCCTCAGAACCTCCATTCCCCAGAGACCCCATCCCTGGGACCCCCCATTCTCCTGGACACCCATCCCTGGCTCCCCAAACCCCCTGAGGCCCCACTCCTGAGAACCCCCGTCCCACCGTGTGCCACCCAGCCTTGCCCCCAGCCTGTCCCCACCCTGCCCAAAGCCTGTCCCCACCCTGTCCCCAGCCTGTCCCCACCCTGCCCAAAGCCTGTCCCCAGCCTGTCCCTAGCCTGTCCCCAGCCTGTCCCCACCCTGCCCAAAGCCTGTCCCTAGCCTGTCCCCAGCCTGTCCCCACCCTGCCCAAAGCCTGTCCCCAGCCTGTCCACAGCCTGTCCCCACCAGGTGCTACTGACACAGGAGGGTGAGACCTGACCTCACTTCCTTCCTCTTCACCCAAAGAGCCCCACCCAGGGGCCCGTTGACCCCGACAGCGAGTGACAGCCAGTCCACATGGCTGGGGACACGGGGATGGCCGGGAAGGTGGCGCTGCTCCTGTGGGGTGAGTGCCCTGGGCACGGGCCTGACACTCCAGGGATGGGCTCTGGTGGGGCAGAGACCAGTGGGGAGGGGGCACAGGGGGTCTGTGGGGTCCCCTGAGGTCCCCAAGGGCAGCAGAGCCAGTGCAAGGTGTGACTGGGGTTGTGGGGTGGCTTTGGGGACAGGAGGGGGGAACATGAGTGGCTAGACAGACAATTACATGGGCTCAGGGATTTGGGGAGGCATCATGGGGCTGGGGCAGCTGTGGTGACAGGACAAGGGCACTGGGATACAGGGACAAGGGGACAAGGGGACAAGCTCTCTGCAGGTTGGCCATGGGGACAGAGGCCATGGGGCTGGTGGGGGTGACCTGTGCCAGCATGGGGTGGTCGTGGCACCCTCATTTCTGGGGAATCAACAGTGTCCCCATGGCCAGCCTCAGCCTGTGGTACCCACGGTGTCCCAGGCCATGAGAGGTCTGTGCCATTCTGGTGTCCCCACGGGGAAAGCTTGGGGACAATGCCACAGCCCGAGCCCTGGGTGCTGCTGTCCTTGTGGTGTCACCCCCACCCAGCCCTGTCCCTTCTCCCTTCCAGCCCAGACCCTCGGCCTCGCTGGTGAGTCCTCAGGTGATGCCATATCCCTGCCCTGCTGTCCCCAGCCCCATGCTGTGGCCATGGCAGGCTGGTGTTCCCTGTCACCCGCAGGTGCCCAGACCACCCAGCTCCTGGTGGAGCCCTCCTGGACACCAGCGGTGCTGTGGGACCGGGTGACACTGACCTGCCAGGGCTCGGGGACTGCTGGTGCCACCACCTGGTACAAGGATGGGCGGCGCTGGGGGGAGGAGTTCCAGGATAAGTTTGTTGTCAACGAGAGTGGCACCTACACGTGTGACAGACCTGGCACCGGGCTCAGCCCCGCCGTGAGAGTCTTAAATGGTGAGGGGGTTTTGGGTGTCCCCAACCTGCCACCTGTAAGGACTCTGAGGGCTCTGGGAGGTCTCTGCTCCATGGGTCACCTCCTGGTGTGACCAGAGCCCAATCCCTGCCACCGGGACATCCCAGGGCATCCCAGTGTGAGGGGACTCCTCCCCTGCAATGGGTGGCCCCTGGTGCCTCCTGGTGCCATCAGGACCCTCCAGACGCCCCTGGTGTGACAGGACCTCTCTGTCCCCCAGACTGGCTGGTGCTGCAGGTGCCAGCACGGGCACTGCTGGAGGGGGACACGGTGACACTGCGCTGCCGCAGCTGGCAGGACAGACCGCTCACCAGTGTGCACTTCTACCATGAAGAGAAGGATCTTGAGGGGGCCCAGGAAGGGACCGAGCTGTCCCTGTCCCCTCTGCAGCTGCACCACAGTGGCCGCTACCACTGCGGGGGCTGGGTGGGGCCTGCAACGCCACAGTGGACGGAGTCGGAGCTGGTGACAGTGACAGTGCACAGTGAGTGCAGGGATGGGGACAGGGAACCCTGACATCCTCCGAGGGTTTCCCCACCACTGCCTGCATCCTTCATCCCTCCTTTTTACCCCTCCCTGGCTCGCCCAAAATTTTCCATGTCCCTCTGGGTTTCCCCCATGACTGCCCAGTTCCCTCTCCAGATCCCTCATCCCTCTCTATGTCCCCCCCATCCCTCCCTGGCATCCTGCACCCCTTCCAAGGTCCCCGCTCTGCCCTCTGATCCCTTTCCCTCCTGGGTCCACTGGGCCCTCTCTAAACCCCACATCATTCCCTGAGTCTCCTCAGTCTCTCTTGTCATCCTCCATCCCTGCCTGGCTCTCTCCACATTTCCATGGGGTCTCTTCTTTGTCCCAGGTCCCAACGCGCCTCCCAGGGTCCACTTCTGCTCACTGGGGTCCTCTGTGCTCCCCTCCCATCCTCCCTCCTTTCCCTCCCATGTCCCCCCACAATCCTGGCTTCCCCATGCCACCTGTGTCTCCCCACAGGGATTCCACACTCAGGAGTGTCCCTGGTGGCAGAGCCACCCGGGGGACAGGTGGCACTGGGTGACAGCCTGGAGCTGAGCTGTGAAGTGACCACTGGGACAGGTCCCCTGTCCTTCACCTGGCACCGGGGGGGCTCAGGGGCACTGCTGGGCACCGGCCCCCGCCTGGAGCTGCCACACGTTGGGGACAATGACAGCGGCCACTATCACTGCCAGGTCAGCGATGGGGACAGCGTGGTCAAGAGTGTCCCCCTGAATGTCACCGTCCTGGGTGAGCAGGACTGTCCGGGTGGGGGTGATCCCACCCACAGCATCCTCCAGGATACCCTCATCCCCCCATTCCTATCCCTATTCTGGGTTCCAGCCCCTCCCTGTGGCCTCAGCCCTGTCTCTGTCCCCACAGTGCCCGTGGCCAATGCCACCATCACCCCCAGTCCCCTGTCACACCAGGTGCACACAGGTGACCCCGTGACCCTGCACTGCTCAGTGCAGGTGGGCTCAGCCCCTGTCACCTTCACCTGGCTGCACAATGGGCAGGAGGTGGCCGGGGGTCCTGTCCTGGAGCTTGGGGACGTCGATGTGGGACACTCAGGCACCTACCAGTGCGTGGCCACCAACCAGCTGGGACAGGACGGGCACCGTGTGTTCCAGGCACTCAGCCCTGAGCTGGCCCTGGAGGTGACACCACAGGGACACAGGGACACAGGTGGGGTCACACAGGGTCACCAGGGAGTACAGGATTTCTGTGGTGACAGGTGATCCTGATGTTTCCCTCTCTGTTTCTTGCAGTGGCTGCAGGGGTTGGTGGGTCCCTTTTGGTCCTGGTCCTCCTTGTGGCTGTCATTGTGGGCTGGCACTGGTGGCACCGCCTGGGTGGGTGACAGTGAGGGGACAGTGGTTGCAGGGAAGCCCCCTAGAGTTTTGGAACCATAGGGCGGCACCCAAAGCTCCAGAACTGTGACCTTGTCTGAGGGTCCTGTAGGGTTTGGGGAGGTGCTGGAGAGTCCTGCAGGGATTTTGGGGATTCTTTCACGGGTCCTGGGGGCATTTGGGCATTCTTTCTCCCTGCTGAGGTTTGGGTTCTTGAGGCTGAGTTGGGCTGGGGGCACCTGGGAGGCTCATAAATTCTGGGGCCTCAGGGATGCTTGGGGTCCTCATGGGAATTGAGGGTCCCATGGGAGTTCAGGAATTCTGAGAGGTGTCAGGGCCCCAGGGAAACCCCACCATCACCTCTCCCCTCTTTCCTCTGCAGCCTCCAGGAAGCACCAGGAAAGGTGAGTGGAGGTCTCCAGCTGTGGCCCCCCTTTTACCCCCATCCCACAACTCTCCATTCCCTGCCACACATCCCCTTTATCCCTACAGGGCCCCCCCAGAGCCCCCAGCCCCCTTGGATGAGGGGGAGGTTCTGTATGCCCACGTCGTCAGAGCCAAACAGGCACAGTGTGAGTACAGTGGCGGGGGGACAGTGACACGTCACCCACCGGTGTCACTCTCCACCTTGGTGCCCCCAACTGGTGTCTCCTGCAGGGCCTCCCTGTGTCACCATCACACAGGAACCCCAGGTGACCTACACAGAGCTGCCAGGACCCCATGGGCACCCACAGGAGCCCAGTGACATCTATGACAATTTGCTGTGACACTGGGGGGCTGGAGGGCACAGGGGCCCTCACCCATGGGCACCCCACATGTGTGAGCTGCCTCTAAAAACTGCCCCTTCCCCTGCCAGTGGTGGCACAAAAGGCAAAGATTCCAAAGGGCTGAGACAAGAACAATTTCCTGCAAACAGCAACGAGAGAACAAAACCAACAGCAACAGCAACAAAGTTCAAAATCCAAAGGGTCACAAAAGGAGCAATTTCCAGGGAAAGCCCCTGGACCTTTCCCCTGGCACATTTCCGTCACCAGAGGAACCTGGCAGGACCCTGGACCTCATTGCTCTGATGACCAAAGCGGCCTTCAGGAGGCTCTGGATTCTCTTCTCCCCTGTCTCAAACCCCTCCTGTGTCGTGTTCCCCACATGATGATTTCACAAGGGCCCTGTGGGGGTTGTGACACCTCCCCGTTTCGCAGTGCAGTCGGGATCAGGCCAAGGCACAGGATGGGGTGTCAGAGACAGGAAATGTTTGATGTCTGGAGATATTTTGGAACACCGGTGTGTGGCTGGGGTGAGTCAGGCCTTGCTTTTGGTGAGACAGGGCCCTGTCTGTCAATCAGTCTGTCAGGCATGGCACACAGGGGACAGTGAGACACTCTGCCAAACCCAGCTCCTGAGTGACCAAGTGACCAGAAGTCCAACTTAGGGAAGGGGCCTTTGTAGTCCAAGGGCTTAAAAGGTAGAGCATGAGGTGGCCCTGTGTCTGACCCTGTCTTCTCCTGGAGAGTCTGGCCCATCTACACTGGAAGCCATAGGTTGGCAACTGTCTTGGTTTTGAAGAGAAACATCTGCCAAGGAAAGCAGGAACCTTCCTGGAATGGAAAGAAGAGCCATGCCTAAAATTTTTCATAATTTCAAAAATTATGGGATTTCCTGGGAAATATTGTAGGAAAGTGTAATAGCAGCTCTTTACTAAAGGGGTTTGCAAAGCGAACAGAACAAACAACAAGACAAAACCAGAACTTTCCCACCTGCTCAGGGCTGTTTCTTCGTCTTTGGTGCAGTTATGACCAGGTCCGCCAGGGGGCGCTGCAGGAAGCAATTCCGTCCAGCAGGGGGCGCCCCGGTGCCAGCTCAAACCCCTCAGGGGCAATGGCGGCCTCGGCCGGGAGGGAGGAGGGGAAATCACTCCTTTTGCAAACTCACGGGCACCAACCAGTCCTGGCACCACCACCAGCAGTGGGCAGAAGTGGCCAAGGCAGCAGGTTGGATCCTAGTGCTGAGTGGCAGCGTAGCAGCGTTCTGGGGCCAGGCACATGCCCTGCACAACACATGCCACTGCTCTCCCTGATCCCAAAGGGAGAGAGACCAGCACCAAATTCCCAGCTAATCCTTGAGCCACAACAGCACCACTCCTGGTTTATGGTACAGTTCTTGAAACCCTCAGCCTTTCCCTTGCTTTTTCTCCCTCAGCCCTGGCATAGCAGCTTTGGGAATGTTGAATTCCCCTGGGATGGTGAGGAAAGCAGGTGCTCGGTGCTGCCACTGCCAGGGCCCCTCAGGGGGCTCCAGCCCACGTTTGGGGTTCCTGCTCTTCCTGGGCCGCTCCTGGTCCCGACACAGCAGCCGCAGGGAGAGGAGGAGGAGAGGAGCAGAGCCACAGCCTCAAGGCTTTTACAGCTCCTCCTTCCCCCAGGAATTTTGGGATAGTGGCAACACTAGACACATTTTTGGAGAGAGATGCTCCCACCTCTGCCCATATGGAGCTATTTTGCCTTCTGGGAAGGTTTTCTGTTGGTTTTTTGCTGGTGCTGGACACGATTCAGTGCCTGTGCCATGTGGCTGGTGCCTCACGCTGGCCGGCCAGGAAGGCAGAGCTGGAGCAGCGGCCGAGGTGGGAGCGGCTGGAGCAGGTGGCCAGGTGCCCCCCAGGATAGAACCTGCTCCCCTGTGTGGCACTCAGCACAAACGGCCTCTTCTTTCTGCTGCAGGAGAGAGAAAGTGAAAGTGTTGGGGGGGCATAGCCAGACACTCCCATCCCCCACAGCCTCCCACCCCCCCCTGCAGACCCCTCACCCCTGCTTCCCCCACCCTGGGGTTCTCCCAACCCGTTCCCTGCTCAGGTGCTACCCAGGATTATCAAGGCACGAACTTGACGGTTATGAAATTGAGAGGAAAAAGGAGAGAAATGGAAATGAAGAGGAAAAAGCTCCTTGGCAGTGGGGGAACACAGAGCCAGAGGCCCTCAGAATCCACCTGGGGTGATCACCAGGCCACCAGCACTTAGAGGGACAGCGCTGGGCTCCATGTCACCCGAAATTCTCAGGCACCCTGGGAAGGAGCTGTGACCCATGGGCCAGCCCAGCCACTGACCTTCCACGGCACTCCCATTCCTTATGTTCCCCCTCCCTGTCCCCCTGTCCTGGGACTGCCATTCTCCTTGATCTCCCTGGCCCAGGACCCCATTTCCAAGGAACCCTCTCCCATTCATTCCATCCCTACAAGCCCCTTTCCCTCAGGGCCTTCACTCTCCCAGGAGGCCCCATTCCCCTGGCCCCATCATCCCTGCCACACCCATCCCATCACCCAAATCCCTGGAGCCACCATTCCTCTGGGACTCTCATTCATGAGTTCCCCGAGCCCTGGGACCCCAATTCCCACTGCACCCCCATATCCAGTGACTCCCCCTCCTCAGAACCTCCATTCCCCAGAGACCCCATCCCTGGGACCCCCCATTCTCCTGGACACCCATCCCTGGCTCCCCAAACCCCCTGAGGCCCCACTCCTGAGAACCCCCGTCCCACCGTGTGCCACCCAGCCTTGCCCCCAGCCTGTCCCCACCCTGCCCAAAGCCTGTCCCCACCCTGTCCCCAGCCTGTCCCCACCCTGCCCAAAGCCTGTCCCCAGCCTGTCCCTAGCCTGTCCCCAGCCTGTCCCCACCCTGCCCAAAGCCTGTCCCTAGCCTGTCCCCAGCCTGTCCCCACCCTGCCCAAAGCCTGTCCCCAGCCTGTCCACAGCCTGTCCCCACCAGGTGCTACTGACACAGGAGGGTGAGACCTGACCTCACTTCCTTCCTCTTCACCCAAAGAGCCCCACCCAGGGGCCCGTTGACCCCGACAGCGAGTGACAGCCAGTCCACATGGCTGGGGACACGGGGATGGCCGGGAAGGTGGCGCTGCTCCTGTGGGGTGAGTGCCCTGGGCACGGGCCTGACACTCCAGGGATGGGCTCTGGTGGGGCAGAGACCAGTGGGGAGGGGGCACAGGGGGTCTGTGGGGTCCCCTGAGGTCCCCAAGGGCAGCAGAGCCAGTGCAAGGTGTGACTGGGGTTGTGGGGTGGCTTTGGGGACAGGAGGGGGGAACATGAGTGGCTAGACAGACAATTACATGGGCTCAGGGATTTGGGGAGGCATCATGGGGCTGGGGCAGCTGTGGTGACAGGGACAAGGGCACTGGGATACAGGGACAAGGGGACAAGGGGACAAGCTCTCTGCAGGTTGGCCATGGGGACAGAGGCCATGGGGCTGGTGGGGGTGACCTGTGCCAGCATGGGGTGGTCGTGGCACCCTCATTTCTGGGGAATCAACAGTGTCCCCATGGCCAGCCTCAGCCTGTGGTACCCACGGTGTCCCAGGCCATGAGAGGTCTGTGCCATTCTGGTGTCCCCATGGGGAAAGCTTGGGGACAATGCCACAGCCCGAGCCCTGGGTGCTGCTGTCCTTGTGGTGTCACCCCCACCCAGCCCTGTCCCTTCTCCCTTCCAGCCCAGACCCTCGGCCTCGCTGGTGAGTCCTCAGGTGATGCCATATCCCTGCCCTGCTGTCCCCAGCCCCATGCTGTGGCCATGGCAGGCTGGTGTTCCCTGTCACCCGCAGGTGCCCAGACCACCCAGCTCCTGGTGGAGCCCTCCTGGACACCAGCGGTGCTGTGGGACCGGGTGACACTGACCTGCCAGGGCTCGGGGACTGCTGGTGCCACCACCTGGTACAAGGATGGGCGGCGCTGGGGGGAGGAGTTCCAGGATAAGTTT
>NW_028154458.1:0-52000 GCF_965231275.1 Zosterops lateralis
CTTTCCCAGACCCTGGGGAGAGGCCCTACGAGTGTCCTGAGTGTGGGAAGAGGTTTCAGACCAGCTCTGATCTCCTCAAACATCAGCGGATTCACACAGAGGAGAGGCCCTTCCGCTGCCCCGACTGTGGGAAGGGCTTCAAGCACAACTCACACCTCACTGTGCACCGGCGCATCCACACCGGGGAGAGGCCCTACGAGTGTCCTGAGTGTGGGAAGAGCTTCTCCAGGAGCTCTCACTTGACCAGACACCAACAGAGGCACCATAAGGGAAGCCCCGCGAGTGCCCCGAGTGCGGGAAGAGCTTCGTGCGCTGCTCCAGCTCCATCCCCCATGGGAGGATCGGCGTTGGATGATCCCCAGTGACCCCGTTGGGCAGAGCCCTGGTGATCCGTGGTCCTGGTGATCCGTGTTGGGAAGACACCTGGCTGGGGGGGCTGCACTGGTTCCTGAATCCCTGTGGGCACCTGGATGAACACGGGGGCAGGAACATCCATCGGGACACAGACGGACATTGGGAATTCCTTGGGGGGAGCAGACTTGTTGTCTTTCAACCCCAGAAAATCTTTTGTGTTCAATTCTGTCTTCTGGGGGTATGGGGAGACAGATGTAGTGCTAAGGGCAATCCTGCCCCTATATATTGCAGCTGTGTTAATTACTGAAGAGTGAGAACAGCCTTGCCCTCACAGCTATGGGTGTGATACAAAAGTGAGTTAGTTGGTAGAGAGTCAGTTGGCATCTGCTGGCCGTGCTGTGAGGAGGAAGGGACAGGAGGCTGGGCAAGGGACAGATAAGGTGAGCCACTGCATGAGGGACAGACAGAGTTAAGTGGCTTTTGTAGGGACAGGAAGCAGTGAGCTGGAACTGCCAAAGAAAGAGAGAAGAAGGAGAGAAAGAGCCTGAGCTGTGTGGAGCTGCCTGGAGGATTGCTACATAGAAAAGGTATGAAGAACTTCTAGATAACAAGGTGCTGATACTTGAAGGCCTCTGAAGTTTTTTTGAAGCACTCTGAGTTCATGGCCGTCTCAACTCCAACATGGGGGCATCAATAAATACTGGATAGTCTTGGAGGTGTTTTCCAACCTCAGGGATTCCATGATTTTGATTTCCTATTGCCCAAGAGTGTCTTCCACAGCCAAATGGTGATGATCTGGGGCAAAGACCAAGATTTTGGAGATTGCGGTGGAAACCCCTCCAAAAATGGTACTTCCCTCCCATCTAAGCATGTGGATCCTCAGCTGGCCCAGACAGGGAAATCCTTTTCTTTTGGCCTTCATTTGCTTTTCATTTCTCTTCATTTAAAATATCCAACACTGTGGTAAAAATAAAGACATGGAACTAAGACATGGTTGGGATGACAGGGGACATGGACATGGAGAGTGACATGGGGACACATGGATATTTGGGGGGTACATGGTCATTCATGGGGACACGGGGGGAACACGGGTACAGATGAGGACGTGGGGGACAATGACAGGGATGGAAACATTGTGGGGAGACAGCCATGGGTGAGGACAGGGTGGGACATGGCCTGTGCCATGTGGGGACATGGCCATGGCCGGTGCCATGGGGGGAACTTGCAGGGGCTGTGGGGGATGCTGAGTTTGAGGGAGCTGAGGGTTCCTGGGAGGGCCTTGGGGCTTGCTGAGGCTTTGGGGACCCCAGGCCCAGCGGCTCTGGCTGTGCTGGGAGACCCTGGTGTGACTTGAGGCCGGAGTTCTTCTGCCCAGCTGCTCCCGGCACCGTCCCCAAGAGTGGCCGCCCCCCCCAGGGCTGACGCCATCCGGGGTGTGGCTGTGGCTGTAGCACGAAGCAGCTGCGGGGCACAGATGGAAGTTGTGTCCATGGGCAGGGACAAGGAACAGGGAGAGGCCTCCTGTGTGATTTCCCAAGGTGTTTATTCCCCGGAGGGTCGGGGACAGAAAAAGGGGGCAGAACCTGGGCTGGCAGAGGCTTATAAGCGGGGGAGGTCTTGGGAGAGGACACAGTTTCCAAGCAATAAGGGTCACATGGGGGAGGAACACAAGGCAGGAGTACAATACATAGACCAGTGAAAGAACACAAGGGGAGGGAACAGCCCAAACTAACCACTAGGGCGTGGAAGGCTGGGGCATTGAAAGGGAACAGTCTGGAAGAAGGGTCAGGGTTAGGGAAGGATTGACAATTCTGTAGGAGGAGGGCAGGGCAGGTCTAGGGAAGATAGACAACCAGGGCACAACCAACAACACAGGGGGAAAGGGGCAATCCATTAGAGATAAATAACACAATCCATTAGAGATAAAGAACAATACAAATAGGGGCGGGTGTTATAGAACTGACCATTGAAACTGAGCTGCAGTTGAAAACACAATAAAAACAGGCTGCAACACGGGTGGAGGTTCTGGGGCAGCTGCTCAAGGAGCCCCTGACCTGGACCTGCAGCCCCAGGGTGTTGGGGGCAGCTGAGAGGCCACAACAGGGAGGGGAAAGCCCAGACAGAGCTGTCCCTCTCCAAAACTGCACCCCAAAAATCCCCAAACTCAGGGATTCCTCCCAGGAAAAAGCTGCCAGGAACTGCCTGAATTAAGGGAAAGGGGTGGATGGGACCCCCAGACTGAGCAGGAGGGGCCTGGAACCCCCCCAAAACCAAACATGGGGACAGGGGTGGTGGATTGGAGGGCAGTGGGGAAGGCTGTGGAAGAGAGGGGGAAAAGAGGTAGCTGGGACCTGAAAGAGTGGGGGAAGGGGCTGGCTGGGACCCCCAAAATTGCATTAGGAGGGGTCCCACTCCTCCTCCTTTCTAATCCCCAGAGCCGAGGCAGGTCGGCCTGGGGCAGCACTGGGCTCTGGGCCCGGCCTGGGCGCCCCCCACGCGCCCCCTTCTAAAATTTCCCTGGTGGCTTTGGGGGGTCCCGGCACATTTTGGGGTTCACTGGGTGCTGTGCTGTGGTCCAGGTGCTTCCCAAGGCCCCCCCAGAGCGGGGTGACACAGGGGGGAACACACGGGGGTCCCCATTCCTGATCCGCCCTGGGTCCCTTTCTACCCCCTTCCCCCAATCACGGTCCCTCCAAGTCTCTCCCTTGAGCCCCCCATAAACGGCAGCAGGTCCCCCCATAAACTGGGAAGCTTTATTGGGAACACTGGGAGCAGCTGGGCGGGGACACAGTGACAGCGGGGCTGGGGGGACACATGAGGCTCCCAAAATCATCTCGGGGACGGAGCGGGGGGTCCCGGCCGGGCCCGAGGCCACGGGGAGGGGCTGCGGCTGCCGGTGGCTCAGGAGCTCTGTGGGCAGAGAAAAGGGGGTGACACCGGGCTGGGGGGCCCTGGGGGGGGGGGGGGCACACACGCTCTGGGGGAGGGGGGACACAACCCCCGGGACCCCCCCTCACCTTCTTGCACAGGCAGAGGCCCAGCCCCAGCCCCAGGAAGACAAAGCCCAACACGAAGCCCCCGATCCCCGTCAGCATCTTGGGGGGTGCGGGGGCAGCTTTCGGGGGCGGGGGGGCGCAGGATCCGGGAAACAGCGGCGGCTGCTGGGAAGGGACTGGGATGGAATGTGACAAGCTGGGATGGACTGGGACAGACTGGAACACCAGGATATACCAGGGCTGGGACCCAGCGGGACCAGAATTGGGGCACAAGGGATCATACTGGGATTTATTGGGACCACACTGAGGACTACTGGGAACATGCTGAGGGCAACTCGGTGCTGTTGGCATATACTGGGCATGATTGGGATCGTACTGGGACTGACTGGAATCATACTGGGAGTGACTGGAACCGTAACAGTGGTGAAAGGGCGCAGTTGGAAAGATGCAGGGGGCAGCTGGGGTCATACTGGGATCGTACTGGGACCGACAAGGTCACACTTGGAGTGACTGGAATAATACTGGGAGGATCTGGGCATGACAGGGATCATACAGGGAGTGACAGGGATCAAACCAGACTCATACTGGGAGTGTCTGGAAGTTACTGGGATCATACTGGGGGTGACTGGACTCATTCTGGGATCATGCTTGGGGCAGCTGGGACCACAATGGGGCCAAATGACATCCTAGAGGGAGTGACTGGGAGTGAGTGGGTTCATACTGGAAGTGTCTGGGGCCATACTGGACTCCTACTGGGAGGGATTGAGAGTGAAAGGAACCATACAGGGCATGACTGGGAGGAGCTGGGACCATGTTGGGGACAACTGGGACCTTATTGGGAGTGACTGGGACCATAAAAGCTTGAATGGAGTTTCTATCCTGAGACATTCCCGGGGTGCAGCGGCAGCTCCGCATCCCCAGCCTGGGGGGTCAGAGCAGGGGAACCTCTGGCAGCACCTTCAGGGCACAGCCGAGGGCTGGGGGATCCTCCCCCACTTCATTTTCTCTCCCCAATTCAAATCATCCCCTCCCATTCAAATCCCCTCCATTCACATTTTCTCCTCACAATAAGATTTTCCTTGCCCCAATTAAACTTTTCTCCCCAATTAGGCTCTGAGTCCCCTCCTCATCCCCGGCTTCTTCCAGGTTTCTGGAAGCTTTCCTGCAGAAAACTCTTCCTTTTGGGGCGATGGCTGAGGGTCCCCTCGGGGTCCACCCCCTTTCCAGTCCCTTTTTCCAGCTCTTTTCCTCAGCTGACCCAAACCTGTGGATTTTGGGGGGCGGGAGGGGTCGCTCTGCTCGGGGGTCTCGGAGGTGCCGCCAGGGAGGCCCCGAGGCCCCAGCGCGGTTCCCTCCGGCCCCTTGGAGCATTTGGAATCTCCAAGTCTCAGCCCTGGCTGTCCGTGGGATTCAATCCCCGTGCAGGGTTTTCCCCCAGAGCGGGTTTATTTCCAGAGGGGTTTGTGGTTTCCCTTGGAGCCGGGGCCTGACGGCACCGGAGCGGCCGCGGGTGCCGGGGCAGGAAGGGCTGTGGGACGGCTCCTCCTGCAAACCTCCGGGAGGGGGACAAGGGCTGGGGGGAAAAAGACAATAAACAGAGAGACATTGCTGCAGAAGGGCCTCATCTTGCCTAAACTAAAGTGTCCAGTACCAAGTAACACCTTGAGGTTATGGAAATCCCAGAGCCCAAGTTGGATTCCCCCGTTTGAAGCTGAAGGAGGAGCTCCACTCGTGACTCTGCTTCATAACGACGAATGTGAAAATTCACCACAATTCCCGGTTCCCTCCCTCCTCTGCCTAGCGGTGCAGGGAGAAGGGATGGGAGTTACGGTCAGTTTGTGCCGCTGCTTCCCCCTTTAGGGACAGGAAGCCTTGCCCTGCTGCGGCGTGGGATCTGTCCATGGGGTCAGACCCTGCCCTGTCCAGCGGGGTCCCTCCCCAGCCGTGCGGTCACTCCTCGGCCCGGCCCTGAGGCGCGGGGCAGTCCCGGGGCAGCCGCGCTGCGGCCCCGTCAGCGGCACCGCCGGTTCGTGCCGGGCAGGAGCGGCAGAAGGAGCCGGGCGGCGGCGGGGGCTCAATCCCGCCCGGAGGAAGAAGAGGAAGAGGAAGGAGCCGGGGCCGCCTGCGGTGTCCGATCCCCGGGGAGCAGCGGGGAGGCCTCGGGGAGCGGCGGCGGGCGGGGCCCTGTTGGAGCCGCCCCGAGGGGTTTGTGCCGCCCCGGGTCCATGGAGGAGTCGCTCGGCGAGACGGGCGAGGTGGGAATGAAAGAAGAGACTAAAATGGAGAGAAAAGACTAAAATGCAATCAAAGAGCTGCACCAAGGGCATCTCCCCCGCTCGCGTCTGAAGCAGCTGCACCGAAGCACAGGCAGGGGGTGAACACAATAAAATAGAGAGAATAGAGTAAAATAGAATAAAAAAGCTACACCGGGGGGTCCCCTATGCCCGGTGTCACTGAAGAGCCGCACCACGGGACGGGCACTGCCGGGTGTGAGCAGAAGGGCAGCGCCGAGGCGGGTGCAAGGTGTGAATAGAATTGAACATGGAGAATAGAATAAAATACAAGAAAAGAACCGCACCGAGGGTTCTGCGCCGCCCGTGTCATGGAAGAACTGCACCGAGAGTGGCGAGAAGCAGCGGCAGTAGAGAATAGAATAAAAAATAACAAAAACCACACTGGCAGTGGCCGCTCCCCAACACTAAAAGAGCAGAACCGAGGGCTGGTCGGGGCAGCACCGAGGGGTCTGTTGCCTCCTCCGATGTGTGGCAGCCTGGTTTGGGAACGGCACGGCGACCACCTCAGGTCACTCGGGCCAAGAGCTCACAGACACCAATATGGTGGATGGCAAATGGCGTTTATTCACGAGTTACATGGCAATATATAACCTGTGTTTGTGTCGTCACTTCCTTCTGCTTATGGAACTGGCCTAACTGTTGGCTGACATAACATAACAGACAGCAACACTTATGGGGGAAGGGTAGCCCTGTCTTACCGTACAGCGCGATATCTTCCGTTCACTTGTCCCTGTCTACCGCATTTCCCCTCTCCCCTATGATTAACTGTATACGCAAACATATAAAAAGCTCAGGCATAACGCTTTTAAACTGTGAAACAAATAACTGTTGAGAGCTCTTGTTTAAAGCAGTTGCTGATGCTCCACTAACATAATGTTGACTCTCTCTAAACGGCTTCTGACAAATGACACAAGACTATTCAGAACACATGGGCCAAAAATTAATACCAACAAGAGCCTCACAATTGGCCCGATCAGGGTAGACACCAGGGTGGTCAGCCACTGGGACTGGTTAAAAAGCGGTTGAAACCATCCTTGTTGGGCCTCTCTGTCTTTTCTTCTTTGGGCCAGTCTTTCCCTCAGTTTGGCCATCGAGTCTATAACCACTCTGGTGTGGTCCGCATAGAAGCAGCACTCTTCCCTTAGGGCAGCACAGAGACCCCCTTGCTGCCTGAGCAAGAGATCCAGTCCTCATCTATTTTGTAAGAAACCTCTGAGAGTGAGGACAATGATTTTTCTAAAAAGGAGTAGACCTTTCGATTTTTTGCAAGTCCTCATCAATTGTCATTTGCAACTGTGATAGTCCTCGTTGTTGGGTCGCAAGAGCAGAGACACCTGTGGCGGTGCCTGTTGCTCCGAGGCTGAGCAGCACAGCTATGGTCACTCCTGTTAGTAGTTCTCTTTTCTGAAGTTGGTCGAGTTTTTCCACATGGAGGCTTAGCTCCTCCTTGGAACGGTATAGGACCCTAGGAATAATCACAACTTGGACACAAAAGTCGTTAGCATTACTAAAGTCAGAAACGAGCAAGCAGGGGGTGACTCCAGTGCGGTGACAAACCCATATTCCGGGTCTTGTCGGAATGGCCCATTTGTGGCTCTTATCGACCGTGGCAATGGCCGCACAAATACTTTTACTTTGTTCTGTTATGGCTGTGTTACCGACGCATGTACCCAGGCCAGTGACATGGGTAAGAGTAATACCTGTTTGGGAGGTGTTCCATTTGCATTCAACTGAGTTGGGGTCATTCGAGTAAACCAAGGAGGCATTGATAGCAATGCCCTCATAAAATGGGGGTTTAGTGTCATAACACAACCAGCAGGAGTTAGTGAGGTTTGGGTTAGACTGGTTTAATGATATAAAAGCGGCATCTAGCATGCGAGAAAATGATGCATAAGGGGTTGTCTCGTGTACATTCAAACGGGTCGGCAGAGAGCTAAACAAGGTGGGGGTGAGGGTAGAACTGAGTTTTTGTTTTAATGTTTTTCTCATTAGGGCACAGTTGGGTCCTACCAGGTTGGGCTCTTGAGGCAGAGATTGGACTATCTGTGTTACGGGCCCAGGGTCTTGGCCCCATTTATGAATGAACACCAACCACATTTTTCCTACGGCCCAGCTTGTATCGTCTGGCCGTAAAACTGTTATCTTTAGCCGAGAGCAAGTGCCTCTTTCATATTTCATTCCATCCATTGCAAATTTGGGATGTCGGCATCCATCTGGGGCCCACGTTACTTTCAAATACTCGTTATCTCTGACTGGCTTCTATCTATCAGATGTCACAATGGTTTCGCACCCCCAGTATCCACAGAACCAATATCCTGGGTAATTACAATAACTCTTCCCAGGATTTGAGCTAGGGCACCAATATGTCCCTCACACTGGCATGCCTCCGGGCTTCAAGGGCTGCACATGTGGGTAGAGAATGTCTGCGAGCCCTGCATAAAAACTGGGGGCACCAGTCACGGTACTATCTCTAATTACCTGTTGTCGGATTTCGGAGAAGCCATCAGAAAGGTCAGTAAGGGTGTGGCTCTGGTTCGGCCTGTGTTGTGGCAACTAGCCCTAGAAGCAGGATGACACAAAGGCATCGATACTGCCTGATTCTTACTGACATGGAGGCCTCTGATGTCTTCAAGGTGTATATTGGCCTGTCATCCTCTTCCCTGGCTGGGGCATATGGGTTACGAGGACATCCACAAATCCTGTGGAGAGAAACACAGTTTTCATTAGTTTTATCCCTCAGCTCTGGTTTAATGGACTTAAGCGGACACCATTTAATTTTGCCTTCTTTCTCAACAGCGGCATAACCTCGCCCTGTTAAGACCAACTGCCATCCCTGTTCCCATTCTCCCAGCTCATTTCTGATTGTGACTGGTGGGCCTTCCTCTAGTGACTGAACAGCCCAATGTTTTTGGGCTGGACTTTTTGTCTCATCTTCCCTGGGAAACTGATTCAGCGCTAGCATCGCCGTGGCTAGCAAGCGTGCCTGGTCTCCTGGAGGGACGACATTTGCAAAGCCTTCTGCCTTAGATAACATTTCTACTTTAGCTTTCAGAGTCTGATTAGCTTGCTCTACTATGGCCTGTCCTGTGCTGTTGTGCGGGATACCATGTACTAATGTAATGTTCCACTTGGAGGCGAATGTCGGATTGATTTGGAGACAAAGTTTGGGCCATTATCTGTTAAAATCTGAGTTGGAATACCCAGCCACACCATGGGGGTCAGCCAGTGCTGGATGGTCGCTTTGGAGTTGGTTTTTGGGTGTTGCATGGCCACAATCATTCCTCTGTGTGTGTCTACGGTCACTGCCAACCAGGCTCTGGGCTTAAGCAGCTGGCAGAGCGTGAAATCCATCTGCCATATTTCAGAAGCTTTAAGGCCTCTGGGGTTAATTCCACTGGACCACAGTGTTGCCTTCTGACAGTGAGGGCAAGTAGCTACGATGTGTCTTGCATCGACGATGGAAACCCCGCACTTTCTTGCTAACGCTTTAGCTCCAGTGTGGAGTGTTTCGTGCAGCTGATGGGCGTCTCTGAGTGTCCACAGTCCTTTTGCCATGGCATCAGCTTTATCATTGCCAGTCTGAAAAAATCCCTTAATTGGGTTATGGCTGTTGACATGAATGACCGACACGGTGCCTTCTCGGGAGAGGAGTGCTTCCTCTATCATTACAGCAGTCGTGGACGCCGCTACTCCAGGCCTTGCCATCGCTAAGCTGAGCTTGGCCACAAACATTGAGTCGGTCACAATATTAAGATGTTCCTTCGTGAACAGTCCGCAGGCTACCACTAAGGCTGATGCTTCCAACTGTTGAGCTGAGAGTGTGTGATCTGTCATCTTGACACAGTGCCATTGTTCTTCCGACTGCCATAACGCTGCCGCAGTCAAGGTTGTTGAGGATGCGTCTGTGAAAAACCGTTGGTCCTGGAAGGGGTCGGTCCATGACTTTTGGCGGGAGGTCAATGTCTACAATTGCTAACAGCTCAGTCCATGGGGGCTTGGTGGCATATCGGATCTCTCCAGCAAACCCAACGAGGGCTAGGGCCAGATGTTCTGACATTGCTACCAACAGAATGGGAAGCTGTTTGCGGAAAGGTAAGTATATCTTTGCAGGTTCAATTCCCAAGTGGTTCAGGACGAGCTTATTACCTTTCATAATAAGGTTGCCAAGGCATTCAACTCCTGGGGAAAACACGCGTGAAGGTTTCCCCATGATACCCACTGTATGGGTTTGGCCTTCTCGGGAGGCCCCTGGGCTAGTGCTTCTACCCCCTCTCCTTCTGTGAAATGTACATACAAGTCAAGTGGTATGCCTGGATTCCATCTGGCAAGTGTGCTTGAGGATATCTGCTGTTCAAAGAAGTCGAGTGAGTTTGATGCTTCCGGAGTTAAGGCTTTCTGTTCCCACGGCTGCTTTCCTTTTAGAAGGTCATACAGCAGAGACATGACTTCTGGTGGAATCAGAACGATGTTTCAGATCCACTGTAAAGATCCTACTAACTGCTGCATGTCATGGAGTGTTTTGATGCTCCGGCGAATTCTAATTTGTGGAGGAGTCACGCAGGAGTTTGTAATCTGCACTCCTAAAAAGGTTACACAGGGTCCTCTCTTTATTTTTTTGCTTGCGATCTCAAAGCCACTTGCTTTTAATGTTTGTGAGACTGTTGACACTAATTGGTCTACCTGACCTGCGGATGGCGCGGCGATCAGAATGTCATCCATATACAGGACAATGGTTGCAATTGGGTCAGTGTGCCGAAATGGTGCCAGTGCTCGGTCTACTGTAATTTGACAAATGGTGGGAGAGTTAACCATGCCTTGGGGTAACACTTCCCACTGGAAGCACAAGTTAGGGCGCTGATCATTTGAGAACACAACAGAAAAAGCAAATCGCTCTTTGTCTTCCTCATGTAGGGGTATCGAAAAGAAACAGTCTTTAATGTCAGGCACTGCACAGGGTTGTCCTTCTGGTATCATAGAATTCACAGGCAGCAGTGTCTGAACGGGACCCATTGGCTGAATTTTATATTCACTTCATGCAAATCGTGAAGGAGGCGAAAACCTTCGCCGCTTCGTTTGGGTATCACAAAAACCGGGGTATTCCACGGGCTGGTGGAGGGCTCTGTGTGGCCTCGTTGTAACTCACGGTCAAGTAATTCAAGAAGGGACGTCATTCGAGGCTCTGACAGGGGCCACTGCTCAACCCACACCGGGTCAGATGATTTCCATGTTAATTTGATTGGTGGGGGTGGGTGCGCAGCAGTGGCCCTCAGCATAAATTTGTCCCTCTGACTTTTAGTTGGGCTAGGGCGTCCCTCCCTAACAGGGGTGGGACTCCTCACATGACATAAGGAAAAAGCATGACAGTTTTCTCAGGCCCTTTCTCCGTATGGAGCATTATCACTATTAGTAGAGTGCTTTTTCAGGCTCGGGACAATCCTCCTACTCCGCCTACCTTGGGGGCTTCTTCCAGGTTCCAGAGCGGAGGCCAATTTGTCTCTGGGATAGCTGTGACATCTGCTCTGGTGTCAATCAAAAAGGGGACGCTGATGGCGATGTCATTCATGCAAGGGGAATTGCAAGGTGGCACTGAGGAGTCTCAGAGGCAGCAAATCCCACACACTATAGGAGGATTGTTACATTCTACTGCCAGGGCCACCCAGGGGTCTCGCTCCCGGGGAGGAACTCTTGCTGTTTCGAGGATGTAGTCGAATCTAGCTGGGCTGTCGGGTGGGCCATGAAATATATTGTCTCCTGGGTGGGTAATGGGTTTGGGAGCTCCCCGCCCTGTCTGGGGTTGGTGTAACTGGGCTGCCTCACATCCCAGGTGGGAGGGGGCTGTGTGCGGCCCGACTGCCCCTCCCCCTCCCGTTTCCCTGGGTCTTGGTTCTGCATTCCCTGTAAAGGTGTCCCTTTTTCCCACAAGCCCAACATGGTCCCCTGTCTGGTTTTCGCATGGGATGAGGGATGGTGGTGGGCCGTCCGACTGGGGAGAGTTTAGCGCGGCGTGGCCCATCTGGCTGCATTTAAAGCACGCCATCACATTAGCTATCGCGGTGCAAACGGCTGCCTGGATTGGGGCTAAATGTTCTTCTTTTGCAACATGCTTAATCATGGCTGCGATACTCGATCTGGCTGGTAATGATCGCAAAATTTCTTTAGTAGCCAAATTACATTCCTGGCGTAGACACTCTGCTACAACCGGGCCTTTTGCCTCCATGGGTAAGGCCGAGGAGTCAAACGCCACCTCGAGTTGGTCTACAAATTGGGTAAAACTCTCACTCTCACTTTGTTTTATTGGGAACCATGGCGGCAGCTTGGCTATCACTCTACAAGCCATGCAGATGGCTTCTCTGGTTGCCCGGGTGGTTGCTGTAACCTTGCCTCCTTGTAAATTCTGAGCCTGTGCTTGGGGGGTGATCATTGTCAGGTCTGTGCCCATCAACCGTTGTAATCTAGAGCCTTGCAATGGGTGATCTGCTCCGGCTACCTGGGCCAGCTGCTTTGCGCAGTTATCTTCCCACTCTTGTTTAAAAACAATCATTCCCACTCCATCAAAAATCAATCTGCATGTTTGTTTTATGTCACACGGGAGTATATCATCATTTCCAAAGACACTATTTATGAGAGTGGAGACCGTGGCGGAACTAATGCCTTTGTCTGCAATTGCTTTGACAATTGTCTGTAAATCTTTGGGGTTTACAGGGGAGTAAGTCCTTTGCCCTCCATCCGTCACACGGACCGGGAATGCCAGAGTGGTCGGAGGAGCCCAATTGGTACAGGCAATTTGTATCTTCAGCCAGTTTGTAAGAGGGACTTCTCTTTTTTTTCCCTTTTGACTAAACCAGGGGAGATTAGATTTTTGATTTTGCCTGTGCTTGCTCCCTCACTTTCTGAGTCTGAATTGGTGGTAGACCAGCAGTCTAGCCAACCACTCCAGCTTGTATCTGAGTCAGAGGTGGAAGTTGACTGACTGGATGGTTCCGGGCTCTGGTACCTTTTTGTTGGACTCCGCCCCGTCTCGCCCCTCCTATGGGCGGGGTGTTCTTTCCCCCTGGGCTCGCCCCGCCTTCTGCTCACAGAGACTCTTGCCTTAAAAGGGCATGTCTTGCGGCACGTGCCCTGATTGGGCTTCTGTCCTTTACTCACATCCCCTACCCCTCCGAGGTCAATTCTGCTGTTCCCCTTCTCCCAATTTCCTTCCTCTTTCCACTCGCGCGCGCTCACAGTTTTCGACGGCCCCTCGTTGTGACCACTAGTGATGTCTGTGCCCCGCCCTTCGTTTTGCCGCTTGGCACCATTTTGTGGGGCATAAGGTGGGGGTCTGTCCCAAGTTCCTTTGGGCTCTAATTTACCTATAGCTTGTTGAAGCTCATCAATGGGCCCATCCCGCAATGATATTTGTTGTTCTATGGGCAGGTCACGGACAGGGAAACATTCAAGGACAGGACTGAGTGAACACGAGGGCGATGAGGGGCGCTCCCGCTCTTGTGAGTCACTAGACTCAGTAGGATCACCACCAATCATGGTTTGTGTAGTCACCCCAGCTCCCAGCCTGGGTGTGGCAAACAAACATTTTTGAGCAGCTTTCCATGTTTCTTGCTCTTGTAGAGCTTTTTGCAAAGCCTGCACAACTCTCCCCCACGATTTAAGGTTCTTTGCACTACCCGAGGACATCATATCCTCAGCTAAAGCCTTGGTGCATTTTTCCCACACTTCTGGGTGGAGTATATCCACCAGTCGGTCAATAACACCAGTTTGCAAAAGCCTAGTAACGGCAGAAATAAAATCTTTAGGCTTACAATCAATACCCCATTTCTTATGTAACTGCAATACGACCTTCACAAGGGCTTCCATCCTCCTCGCTGGTCCGGGACTGTCCTCCCCGCCGGGCTGGTCCAGCCGCTCTGGCTGCCTACCACCTGTCCAGACGAACTTCCTGAGTTTCAGCACCACATGTTGCCTCCTCCAAGGTGTGGCGGCCTGGTTCAGGAACAAGATGGCAACCACCCCAGGTTACTCGGGCCAAGAGCTCACAGACACCAATGTGGTGGATGGCAAATGGCGTTTATTCTCAAGTTGCATAGCGATATATAACCTGCGTTCATGTCGTCACTTCCGTCTGCTTACATAACTAGCCTGACTGTTGGCTAACTTGACATAACAGACAGCAACATTTATGGGGGGAAGGGTGGCCCTATCTTACCGTACAGCACGATATCTTCAGGTCCATGGAAAATCCACCAGGGTAGAAAACTCCTCCACAGGGAACTCAGGGAATGCTCACCACACTGCTGTGACTTTGGTCTGCTCTCTGGCTGCCCCACTTTGGGCACCACTCTGTCGCGGTGCCTGCCTGTGTCGCTCGCCTCGGCCAGCCCTGGCAACACGGCAACACGGGGGATTCTTCAGAATCACAGCTATGGTGCAAGTGAATGAAGAGATGGGACTCCTGAGGATGAAGCAACTGGGCTTTATTGAAGGGGTCCTTCACCCAGGGCCGTGCCTCAGAAGAGACCCAGAACACCTGGGTGCAGCAGCTTAAAAGGGTAGGCGTAGCTCAGGGCAGGGCAGAACATGGGACCAATAGGGAACAGGTAGGGAGTGGCTCAGGGTATAACAGACACATACAACAACAAATCATATAGAACTGGGAGGGGAACTCCTGTATCCTGTCCAATCACACACCATGTAACTGCACAAATGAAAGGCAAAAACTGAAACAAAATGCTGATCACGCTTAAAACCGGCCAGGCCACCACCTTCAGACCCAGGGTGCCACGCAGAAAATAAAGCCGGTAGCAAAACCTGACAGAACAAGCTACCAATGCATAAATGAAAAGGGAAAAACACCAACAAAATGAACATAAATATCCACGAGGGCGCAGTCTTCCCAGGGAGAGACTAAACAAGCACCCCCCCGCAGGGGCCACGCAACCTAAGCCATTCAGGCTGGAACTGCCTGATGCGTCCCTAAAGTGTGGTGCAAAGCGCCCTAAAGACGCACAGTGCCATAAGACTGAGTCTCCCAAAGCGTGCCCACAGCAGGGCGACACTCACCTAAGCTCTGGTGACGTGGGTTGAAAGGCGGCGTGTGGGGGGCTCCTCCACTGAGGAGAACTTCCCTGGTGCTGGAAAGCTGCTCTCCTCTTCTGTCAGGAGCACACCCTACTAGAGGGCTGCTTCTACTGGCTGCACGTGAAGTGCTGAAGGCTCCGGAACGCGCTGGAGCGACAGTCTCTCAAAAAGCCTGGAGCATGGGGTCCGTCGATTCGCGGGCCGACCATGTCAGCCCCCACGTGGCTTCGGTGACAGGCAGTGTGGCAGCCCCACGTTTGGCACCAATCTGCGGCGCTGCGTGTCCTCCAACGCTCGGCCAGCCCCAACACGCCCCCACAGGGTCTATGGTCAGTGGGATCTTGGCGCCGACCAGTCCTGCTGTGATGGTAGAGGAAGAAAGACGGGACCCTCAAAGGCTTAACTAGAACTTAGGTTTATTGGGCAGGAGGGAGGGAGCCCTCACCCGAAGACCAGTGCCTCAGAGAGACCCTGAATCTCAAGGGGGAGAGGGTTTTATACAGTGGGTGGAACTCAGGGTGGGTAGACATACAACCAATGGGGTATAACTGGGGAGTGTCTGCTGGCATAACATGCATTGGCATCAATCAATGAAGAGGAGGTAGGAGGGGAAAGCTTGCAACCCAGCCAGTCACCAGAGATCTCCCATCGAAGCTTCTGGACCTGGGGGACAGGTCCTGGAGTGACTGACAGGGTAGGAGGGTTTCCTAACATGTGCTGGACAGGTACCCAAGGAGGGAAAGACAAACCAATGAGGGGCTGTATCTGGGGAAGGCTGGGGGAGAAGCTTACAACTTGTAACAAAAGGGGAACTAAAACTAGAACTGCACTGAACCGGGGTACAAAGAACAAGTGTCTTACAATAAAACTCATTATGAAAGTCACACCACCACAGGGTCTCGGCCGCCCGGTGTCACTGAAGGAGCCACAGCGAGGGACGGGCGGGGCGCGGCCCCATCGAACCCCTCCAGCTCCGTGACGAGCGGTGACCCCGCGGGACCGCGCCAGGGCCGGGCGGAGGCGGCAGCCGGAGCTGGGGAAGCGGCTTTGAGCGGCGGAGACGAGCGGGGTGTTCCCAACCAGCTCCGCTCAGCCCTCGGGCACTGGGCTGGGGTCGCCGTGAACTTTCCAACCCCGGCCGCGGGTCCCACTGCCGCCTCCTCAGGCCCAGGAGCCCAGAAACTCCAGGAAATCGATCCCAGGCACTAAAAACCCTTCTCGTGCACAGCGAGGGCCGCGGAGGGTCCTTATGAACTCCCATCCCCTCAGTCCCCCCGGGCACCGCGGGGCATTAGCGCAGCTCCCGCGGCTGTCCCGGCACCGGCTGCTGCCACAGGGCACGGGCTTGTCACACTTGGGTATTAAACGAATTTGAGGAGGAGGAGGACAGCCTTAGAACCCAGGGCTTTTCCCGTGGGAACTTGGAGCTGCACGAGGGGGATAAAGGATTCCCTGCACACACCGATGGCCCCGGCAGCGGCTCTGCCCTGCCAAGAACGGGGCTGTGTTTGGGAGAGGTGGGATGGCTGGGATGGGCTCTGCAATGAGACAGCCACATGTTGGCATGAAGAGCTTGGGGCGATGGGGTTACTGAGGAGCTTTTGGGGCACCTTCCAGTCCTGAGAGATGAGTTACTGGCAGGGGGGGACACCTGGCTCTGACACTGGAGTGGGGCCCGTATTAGGGAAGGATGTATGTTGGGGGTTAGATTTCTTTCTTTTTTACTTACAGAATTCTTTCCCATGAGTTGCTACAAGACTAATTACTGGGTACTTACGGGCACTTAAACTAACTTCTGGGTATAGAACAGAGGGGCCAAAGGAGAGCAGTTGTAGCACCTGGCTACACTTCTTTTTTTTCTCTGGGAGATTCTCTTGAGGGGGAAGATTCTGCGAGTGTTGGGGCAGGAAAAGGACGGGGGCTGGGGGCAGCTACACCGTCTCTTACTCTCAGTTTTCAGAGAGAGGACGGCCAGGCTGCTGCTTGCTGCGGGAGGAGTTCACTGTAACCACCAAGTCTGGTCCTGGGAAATCTACCACCATCTGCTCGTGTGCCCAGGAATTCTGAGCTCACCTCCTCCTGTCCTGCTGGAGCTGGGCCAGCCCTGCCCCTCCATTGCTGCTTCTTCAGGTTGCTTGGAGGCTTTTCTGTACACTGTGGGCTCGCACCCCCTGCCTGCTGAGACCTTCTGCATTTTCAGCCACAGCTCCAGAGTTCCTTATCCATCCCTTCCATCCCTTCAGCCACAGCTCTGGAGTTTCTGATCCATCCCTTCCATCCCTTCAGCCACAGCTCCGCAGTTTCTGATCCATCCCTTCCATCCTTTCAGCCACAGCTCCGCAGTTTCTGATCCATCCCTTCCATCCCTTCAGCCACAGCTCCGCAGTTCCTGATCCATCCCTTCCATCCCTTCAGCCACAGCTCCGCAGTTTCTGATCCATCCCTTCCATCCCTTCCCGGCTCGGACAAAGCCGCCATTCCCGCGCGCTCCCCGAGCCCGCCCCACAGCGCCCCCTGCAGCCGCGGGGGGATCATCGCACCTGCCCCGCCCACCGGGAGCCACCAGCGCCCCTGCTGGCCGTGCCCGGAACTGCACCAAAGGGGAAAGTGCCGCGCTCAGGGAAGCTGTTCCTGGGTTCTGCTTCTGTTTATTGTTAATGCTGTGCTTGGTGTTTGTTTGCCTGGTTATACACACCAGTAAAGAACTGTTATTCCTATCTACTTACCTCTGCCCAAGAGCCCCTTTATTTACAAATTATAAATTGTGAATTAAATTTGAATTAAATTATAATTCAGAGGAAGAGGGTTTGGCTTCTCAATTCCAAGGGAGGCTCTGGCTTTCCCTGGCAAACACCTGTCTTTCAAACTGAGACAACACCATTCTCTGAGTTAGTTTTAATATAAAAGTTAGTTCTAATAGTTATAATATAAAAGCATTTCAGCATTATGTAGTCTCTGTTTTAATATTTCGCTAAGGCCTAGGACATAAAATTGATTTATTGCAATGTCATTTCTGTAGACTATACAGTGCACACATAAACTGATAGGTTATGTTTCATCAAAAGGAACTGAAAGGAATTATAAATTGTATTGTATCAAAATCATTGTGATCAATTACAATATGCAAAAGTCTATACATGAATGCAAAAGCCAGTATTTTGTCATTTATGTTGTCATTTCTATTGTAATTTATATTGTCATTTCTACTGTAATTTATAACCTGGGTCGGCTTCCTCTCCTGCAAGGCACTGAAGGGGGCTCATTCACCCCCTGCCCCCACGTCTCTGAGTGTCCCCAAGTGTCTCTAAATATCGTTGAGTGCCCCCGAAATGTCCCCATTGACGTCATCCTATGAATTCTCATCAGGATTTGGGATAGTTTCAGTCAAAATTCCCAGAAAATTCCCCAAATTTGTCTCAAATACCACGTGGGGAGGGGACAAGTGACACCAGCCATGTCCCCGATGGTGTCACCGCCCCGATGACGGGACGTCGCTGTGCCCGCAGCAGCCTTGGGATGTCCTCGATGGCTCTTTGGCAATGCTCGGTCACTGGGGTCATCGTGTGTTGAGTTTTTGGGGTGTCCTCACTGAAGACAAGGGCGATGGGCAGTTGTAAAAGCAAAGTCCTTTATTGCACAGCTAAATCAGCCTCATGGAGGCAGAGGTTGTCACAGCTCAAGCCAGTAAAGTCCCCATGGCCTCAGCAGGAGCGGTGGCATCTTATCAGCAGCAGTGTGCAGGAAGCCTTCTCATATAAAGTTTCATACAGAGCATCAAGTTTCATAACACAAAGTACATAAAGTTTCTGATACAGTCTACCACTTGGCCAGCATTTAACGAACCCCATGAAGATGTATCAAGCCTGAGGGTTGGCCTGAAACCTCCCAGAGTGGCTTCATAATATTTGCAAGAGGGCTCTTGCATTGGGAATATCTGGGCTTTAAAATATTGGAAAACAGGAAACTGACTCATTAGCAAGAGCTGTGGGGTGGGTGGGAGCAGCAGGATGAGCTCTGCCGGCAGCTCTTGGCTTTCCTGGGAAGAGGAAGGGGCTGGATCCAGCTCCATGGATTGCTCAGGCAGTGACTCCTGCTGGGATGAGAGAGGGTCACGGTGTCACCCTGTCCCTGTCCCCATCCCACAGGATGGACCTGGCTGGAGCCCATGGAGAGCGGGAGCTGCTCCGAAATCCTACCTGAACCTGCCCCAATCCTCCCTCAATCCTGCTCCATCCATCCCAACTGATTGCACCCCATCCATCCTGTCCCAATCCCTCTGTGGAATCCCAACCTGATCCCACTCAATCTATCCCAACTAATCCCACATTGGAATCCTGCCTTCATCCAGAATCCTACCTGATTCCACCCCGTCCCTCTTGCCTCAGTCCTGCTCCATTCCATCCCACCTGATTCTTGTCTAGAATCCAGCCCTGATCCTGCTCCATCCATCTTTCACCAATCCTGCCCCATCCATCCCACCAGATCCCGCTCCAGAATCCAGCCCCAATCCCACTCTACAATTCCATCTGATCCTGCTCTGGATCCCTGCTCTGATCCACAATCCCTCCCTGATCCCAGTCCATCCATCCTGCCCCGATCCCTCTCTGGAATCCCACCCTGATCCCACTCCACACCTGCAGTTGTCCACATCTCTTCCTGCAGAAAAAGAAGATCCATGAGATTCCAGCACAGATCACACACCAGGATTAACCCCAGGATCCATCCTGGGATCTGCACAGAGGGGATCCAGAGCTGGATCCACCACTGGGACTCACCGGCTGCCATGTTGTATCCATCCCTGTCCCTCCTCCCTGTGGAAAAACAGTGGGATCAGCGTCAGTGGCACAGGATTCCTGAACGGTGCTGGGTGGATCCGTGCCCCTTCCCGACCCCCATCCCGTGTGTTACCGGATTGGAGCTTCCAGACAATGAATCCAATGAGGACAGTGAGGATGAGGATGGCAGCGATGATGGACACAGCGACCACCACGGTGAGATTCCCACCAGATGTCGGCTCTGGGAAATGCGGGATGGTGAGGAGGGGAAGGAGAATCCCCATCTGGGAATTCCCAATAACTCCCACATTGCCAGCCTCACCCCAAGCGAAGATCCCGGGCTCCAGCATTCCGGGATGCTCCACCCGGCACCGGTACTGCTCCCGCTCCTCCGGCAGCGCCTCGATCCTGGCCCAGGTGTGGAAGGTGCCGTCGCTGTTGGGAACGATCCCGCCCCACTCCGTCTCCTGATCCCACATTTCATCCCCCTTCAGCCAGTTGACTGCAATGGTCCTGGGGTAGAATCCGTAGGCGTGGCAGGACAAGATCAGCGTCCCGTGTTCCTCTTTTCTGGACACATGGACATCAGGGGGCTCTGGAATGGGATAACGGTGAGGTGCATCCATGGAATTCAAAGGGAATGGGATGGGGGTGGGATCTGCCCATGGAATTCAAAGGGAATGGGATGGGGGTGAGATGTGTCCATGGAACGCCTACTGGAATGGGATGAGGGTGAGATCTGCCCATGGAATTCCCACAGGAATTACCGTGTTCTCCAATCCTCCATTCCCAAATCCCAAATTCCCACCCACCTTTGCGCTCCAGCTCCTTCTGCCCGTATCTGACATATTTCCGGAGCCATTCCGGGCACACGTGCTTCAGGTAGTTTGTCCAATACTCAGCCGCAATCCCCACATGTTCCCAGCGCCTCCTGGTGATCTCAGCAGCGCCGTCGGCCGCCACAAATCTCCCGGATCCCAGATCAAAGGAGATGAAATCCTGCCCATCGTAGCCATCCCGGAAAGATCCACGGACACTCCCGTCAGACAGGAGGTCACAGCCATAAAGCCGCAGCAGTGTGTGGAGACCTGGGGGGATTGTACCCACAGAGACCCATGGAATTGTGTCTCAGCCCCACAGAGCCCCATTCCAGCCCTATGGAGCCCCAGAGTCTGATGGAGACCCACAGAGCCTCATCCCAGCCTCTTGGACCCCATGGATGCACATCCCAACCCCATGGGATGGAACCCCAGGGATCCCAACCTGGCCCAACAGATCCCATCCCAGCCCTTGAATCCATGTCCCAAGCCCATGGACCAAAAGAAATCCCATACCATCCTAATAGATTCCCATCTCAGCTCCTTGAAGCCCTGTGAACCCACATCTGAGAACTATAGATCCCATTCCAGCCCCACAGATCCCATCCCAGCCCCACAGATCCCCCCACGCACCCCTGCTCTGCTTGTACTCGTCCTGCAGTTTCTCCAGGTTCCAGGCAGCCACGTGGTGGCTCCTCTCCATGATCTGGGTCTGGAGATCCCAATATCCCGGCTCGGCTCCATCCTTCATCCACTGTGTCAGCGGCTCCGCCCGGCCCCGCTCGCTGTCGTAGCGCACAAAGGGGATCCCATCCACAAACCCAATGGACATGAACTGGGGGACCCCCGGGCTGGGCTCTGACACTGCCACTTCCAGGTAACGCAGGGAGTGGAGAACTGGGGGGACACAGAGATTTGGGGGGTTGAGAGGTCATGGATCGTTGGGAAAGATGGAACAGGAAGGACTTATGGATATGATTGTATGGTAAGAAATACTGCAGATGTAAAACTTGCGAGTGCAATAGAAATGAAAGCCAGCTTTGACAGGTAGGCATGGGAGGCAAGAAAACGGTGATTAGCTGGAGATGGGTTGAAGGACAGGAAAACAAAAGGACTCAGGAATGTAGCCCTTCCACCTGCCAAGGCATCAGGGAGAAAACAGATAAGAAAAATAGTCATTAGAGTTTAGAATATAAAATGACATGGTAATGTAGTAGTTCTCATAGGCTGCATGCAAAGTTTGTAGGTTTTGGATCTCACGCCAGTTGGTCACTGTAAATTAGAATATTCAACACAAAAAGAGATATAATGGATTGTAACAAGAGGATCACTCTCTTGCTTCTGCTTTTTCCCCTACACTGTCTTGCCCTCTCTTGCTTGCTCTTGGTCTTGCTTTTCCCCCACGCTTTTTCCGCCCTCTTTTCCCCTACTCTCTTGCTTGCTCTCTTCCCCCTACTCTTCCCCCGCTTCTACCCCTGAGCTCTCTTCTACCCTCTCTCCCCTCTCTCTCTCGGGGCTTCCCTCCAGCCCAGGCTGGTGGCTGAAGGCAAAGCCCTCTTTACCCACCACCCTTGTAATAAAGCCACGTGTTTCTAGAATATCTCAGCTCTGCAGAGCTCCTTGTCCCTGCCGTCCATGGATGCTACTACAATGGATCAATGAAAGGGGAAATGAGGAGAGCTGGGAAGGGGTTTGGGGATCCCAGGGCCAAGGAAAGGGTTTGCAGGGCTGGGAGAGGTGGGATGGACAAGAAAGGGCGTGTAGGGGGGTCCCAGTGTCCAGGAATGGGGGCTCAGGGGTTCCAGGGTTATGGAAGGAGAAGGAGGAGGTGCAGGTGCAGAAATTTTTCCGTGGAAGGCAGGGACAAGGAACTTTGCAGACCTGAGATGTTCTAGAAACACGTGACTTTATTATTACAAGGGTCATGGGCTGGAGCAAAGCCCTAAAGAGAGAATGGGGAGAGAGAGATAGAAGAGAGCTAAGGGGTAAAAACGGGGCAGGAGCAGGGGAAAAACGTGGGGAGAAAACAGGAGAAAGGGAGGTGAGAGAGAGGAGAGGGGATTGGCCGAGAGGGTAAGAGAGCTAAGAGAAGAGAAGTAAGGGAAGAGGGGTGAGAGGGCCAGAGAAGAGGGTAGGAGAGCCAGGAGAAGAGAGTGATCCTCTTGTTACAATCCATTATATCTCTTTTTGTGTTGAATATTCTAATTTACAGTGACCAACCGGCGTGAGATACAAAACCTACAAACTTTGCATGCAGCCTATAAGAAATACTACATTACCATGTCATTTTATATTCTAAACTCTATAGACTTCTTTCTTATGCACTTGTTCCCTTGTTTTCCTGTCTTCAGCTCATCACTGTCTTCCTGCCTGCCATGCTCACATCTCGAAACTGGCTTTCATTCCTATTTCACTCAGGTTTTACATCTACAGTATTTCTTACCATGCAGTCATATTCATAAGTCCTTCCTGTCCCATCTTTCCCAACATGCAGGGACTGGGAGAGGTGGCATGGGGGTTCCAAGGGATCCCCAGTCCCAGGAAAGGGGGTCCAGGAGTCCCCAGTGCCAAGAAAAGAGGAGTCAAAAGGTGGGAACAACCGAGAATAGAAGGGTCGGGGGTCCATGATGCAGAGGAAAGGGGGGACTGAGAGCTGAGAAAAGCAGGAATAGGGGTTCAGGGGGATCTCAGACTAAAGGAAAAGGAGCGTCTAGGGATTTGGGCAGCCAGGAAGGATGGGAAACGAGGTGCAGAGAAGGACTGGTGCAGGAAAAGGGGGGGCAGGGGGATCTCAGTGCCCAGGGATGGAAATTCAGGGGGGTCCCAGGGCCCAGAATCCCCCCAGGGACCCTCCCAGGCCCCCTGGGACCCCCCATGCAAAGGGTGCAAAACTGGGGGGATGCAGAGATTGGGGGGTCTGGGGGCGTCCAAGGGTCAGGAAGCAGAACCAGGAGAGCTGGGAAGGGTCCAAGGTTCAAGGAAGGGGCTGGGAGAGGCGGGATGGGGGATCCAGGGGGTCCCTGTGCCCACAAAAGGGGGGTCCGGGCGTCCCTGGTTGTTGGGAAAGATGGGACAGGAAGGGCTTGTGGGTATAGTTGCCTGGCAAGAAATACTGGAGATGTAAAACCTGTGAGTGATATAGACATGAAGGCCAGCTTTGAGATGTGATCATGGCAGGCAGGAAGGCGGGGATTAGCTGGAGATAGGCTGAGAGATAGAAAACAAAAGGACACAAGGGTGTAGCCCCTCTCCACCTTGACAAGGTATCAGGGAAAAAAGTACATAAGTAGTCTTTAGAGTTTAGAATAGAGGATGACATGGTAATATAGTAGTTCTCATAGGCTGCATGCAAAGTCTGTAGGTTTTGTATCTCGCGCCGGCTGGTCACTGTAAATTAGAATATTCAACACAAAAGGAGATAGAATGGATTGTAGTAAGGTCCTGTCTCCCTCTTACCTCTCTGACCCCTCCCCTCTTACCTGCCCTAGCTCTCTCAGGTCCCTTACCTCCCTTCCCCCTGTTATCTCCCTTACCTCATACTGTTTCTATCTCCCTCTCTCTCGGGGCTTCCCTCCAGCCCAGGCTGGTGGCTGAAGGCAAAGCCCTCTTTACCCACCACCCTTGTAATAAAGCCACGTGTTTCTAGAATATCTCAGCTCTGCAGAGTTCCTTGTCCCTGCTGTCCACTGATGCTCCCACACCCGGTGTTGAGGGAACTGGGGTCTGGGAGCCGGGAAAGGGTTATGGTTAGGGTTAGGGGAATGGGGGTCCAGGGTCCTGGGTCAGGGAAAGGGGGTCTGGGGCTGGGAGAGGTGGGCGGATCCCGGAGGCGCAGCCTGGGCAACGGGAAAGAGAAAGAGACCGAGGGAACGCGCTGGGGGAGGGGACGGGGCAAAGGGGGAATTCCAGGGAATTCATCTGGATCCCATTGGATCCCCCTGAGACCCCCCTGAGACCCCTGGGACGGCCGGGACCCTCCGGGACCCCGTTTGGGAAGCGGCGGGAGCGGAAAACGGGGGGACACGGAAAGTTGGGAGATCTGGGGGTCCGAAGGTCAAGGAAAAGGGCGGGTCTGGGGTCTGGGAAAAGCGGGATGCCCGAAAAGGGGGTGCAGGGGGGTCCCAGGGCACTGACGAGGGTGCGGGGGGGTCCCTGTGGCCGAAAATGGAGATTTAAGAGTGTCCCAGTGCCCAAAAATGGGGCTTCAAAGGGAGTTTCCTTCCCCAAATTCGGGGTTCAAGGGGGTTCCGGTGCCAGAAAACGGCGGTTCAGGGGGTGCCGGTTCCCAGGAATGGGGGTCCGGGGGGATATCGGTGCCCGATAAGGGGGTACAGGGGGGTCCCGGTGCTGGGGAAGGGGATGGAGGGGGGTCACAGGACCCAAACTGGGGCTCAGGGAGGTTCCTGTGCCCAGAAATGGAAGTTCAGAGATGTCCCGGTGCCCGGGAATTGCCGTTAGGGTGGTCCCGGTTTTGGGGTTCCCACTCACCTCTCGTGGCGCCCCCAGGGTCCCCCAGGAGCCCCAGGAGCCCCAAGAGCGCCCCCAGACCCAGCGCTGGAGCCATCGCGCTGCTCCGCTGGGCCCCGCCCCCAGAGCCGCCTCCCGCCCCGCCATTGGCGCAGCTACTCCGTGCTCGCCAATGCTGAGCTCATCTGTTAGTGACGTCATCAGTCGCCGGGCAGATCCCGATCTCGCAGGTTGGGACGCGGAAGCGAAAGAGACGGAGAGAGGGCGGGGGGAGAGGACGGGGAATTCCAGAGAATACGTCTGGGGGCATCGGTGCGGGATAAGGGGGTACAGGGGGGTCCCGGAGTCAAGGAAAAGCGGGGGTTGGGGTCTGTCAGAGGAGGAGGGCCGGGAAAAGGAGTGGGGGGCATTGGTGCTGGACAAGGGGGTACAGGGGGGTCCCGGTGCCCGGGAATTGGGGGTTCAGAGGGTTCCGGTCCTGAACATGGGGGTTCGGAGGGTCCCGGAGATGGGGAAGGTGGTCCCGGTTCCTCCAAAACGAAGATTCAGGGGAGTCCCCGTGCCCAGGAATGGGGGTTCAGGGGGGTCCAGGTGCCAGAAAATGGCGTGAAGGGGATCCGGAGCTGGGGAAGGGGGTGCAGGGGGGTCCCCGCTCACAGGAATGGGGGTTCAGCGGGTCCCGGTGCCCGGGAAATGGGGTTCAGGGACGTCCCTTCCCGGGTTCTGGGGTTCAAGGGATCCCGGCACCTGAAAATGGAGGTTCAGGGGGGTCCCGGAGCCCCGAAATGAACGTTCAAGGGGGTCTCTGTGCCCAGGAAGGGGGTTCGCCCAGAAATGGAAGCGCGGTGGGGTCCCCGTGCCCGGGAATGGCGGGTCAGGGGGGTCCCGGGGCGGGGCTTGGCCCCGCTCCGCCCAATCAGCGCGCGAGATCCCGCAGTGACGGCAGAAGCAGCCAATGGCGGCGGGCGCGGGGCGGGCTGTGCACACGGCACGGAGCCGCCTCCCTTTCCCTGCACTCGGCACCGCTCGGAAACCTCGGCTGAGGAGCGGCCCCGGCGCTGGGCCCGGCCCGGGCTGGAGGCCAAGGAACCGCTGCTGCCCCGAACCGCCGGGAGCTCGGGGGGAGCGGGGCCTGAGGGCGCGGGGAGCTGCGGCTGAGGCCGGGATGGAGCAGGACCCACTGCAGCCCCGGCAGGAGCCCAGGCGGGAGCAGGGGGTGCCGGGGAGAGGCCCCGAGCCCGTGGGAAGCCCCTGCAGGGCCGTGGAAGCGGCTCCTGGCGGAGTTGTGGGCCCGTGAGGATCCCGCTGGAGCAGCCTGTTCCTGAGGGAACGTGTCCTGTGAGAGGGGCCCCAGGCTGGAGCAGGACAAGGATTCCTGTCTTCGAGGGGGAAGCAGTGACACGACCTGAGTGTGACCCCATCCCCTGTGCCCCTGGGTGGGGAGGGGAGGGAATGGAGGATAAAGTTCAGCCCGGGAAGGAGGGAAGGGTGAGGGGAAGGTGTTTTCATGGGAATTATTTTCCTTCTCATTGTCTTGCTCTGATTTGTTTGATAATAAATTCAATTACTTTCCCCAAGTCAAATGTGTTGTGCCTGTGACCAATTTCCCACCCTTGTCCAGACCCTCGAGCTTTTCCTTGTGTTTTGTTCCCTGCCCAGGGTGAGGAGGAATGTGACAGAGAGGCTTTGGACTCTTTCCAGCATCCCCGAGGTTTCCGAGAAATGCCCGAGTTCAGGGAAAGGGAGGCGAGTCCCTGCCCTGTGCACAGCCCGACTAAAGCACTGCTTCTTTCTTCTCTGCTCTTTTGTCTCCAGGGCTTTCGGGGCCGTTTACAAAGGACTCGACAGGGCCACTGCAGGAGAGGTCAGTGTCAACACGCCCGGCACGTCCGGCAGCTCTCGAGGGCTTTCCCCTCTGCTGGGAGCTGTGGCTGGAGCTTTGGGGGCCCAGCAGAGCTTTCCTGCACAGGCTGCTCCTCTGAAGGCAGAGCAGGGTCAGCCTGCAGAGCACAGCTGGGACAGACTTGGAGCTTCTGGAGTGCCCAAAGGAATGCAAGGAGGGCAGCGGTGTCTGTCAGAGCAGGACACGCTGCCTTGGTCTGCACATCTAAAACTGTGAATGCATCAGCTGGTGGAGACTGAGGCCCAATTTATCTCCATCCCAGCCTTGGACAGGAGCACTGTTTAGCAGTTTTTCCATGCTGAGTTTTATCTTCAAAGGGTACCTCAAGGCCTAATTAAGGAGAGATCCTGCTTGGGATCTTAGTTTGGGGCTTTAGTCCTACTGCAGCTGTTCACAGCGAGAGAGGGAGAGCAATGAGAAGATGGATGTCCAGAGCAAAGCTCTCTCCTAAACCCTGCAGTTGTGTTTGGGGCTGGTGTCAGTGACAGCCTGTGACAAGGATCATCTGAGCAATGGATGTGTGTGTTTGCTTTGTTGTGCAATCCCAAACAGAGCAGCTGCATTTGAAATCATGACCAAACCCCATAGAATTGCTAAAGGGTTCCCAGCTATTTTGCTCAGTTTTCACAGAACCAGAATTACCTCCTGCTTGCAAAATGTGTTTGAATAATAATGAGCATCACCATCATCATTATAAGAGTGGTGGTAAACTAGGGCCATTTGAGAGGAGTGTAGGTGCAGAGAATGTTGTTAGAGCTTTGAGGCTGAGGGACCATTTCTGCAGAGCTCCCGAGGCCAAATGTCTCTGGCCATGTGTCCTGTCAGCAGCCCCCAGCGAGCAGAGCCATGGGCTGTGGGAATGGCACTTGCTGAGCTCTGGTGTCCCATCCCAGGGCAGTTTGGCACAGCCCGGCTCCGTCGCTCCAAAAAGACTCGCCCCGTGTTTGCTGTGGCCTCCTGCCAGTGGCTCCTCCAGTTAAAGGTCTGCAATGTCCCTTCAGGTGGCCATAAAGAAAATGAGTCTCAGAGGGCAGAACTGGGAACGAGCTCTGAATGAGACCCTGGTCCTGAGGGACAAGAAGAACCCCAACATTGTCAGCTCTTTGGACAGGTGAGTGCTTTTCACTCACCTGGAATATGTCTCTGAGTATAACCTGAGTATAGAATATATTTGATATACTGTGTTACTGGAGTTATATATATATGTATGTATGTTTGTATTATGAATATATATATATTCTCTATATATATATATTCTCAATACAATATGGAGCCATTCACCTCAGTGTATTCAGTATATCAGAATATTACTGTATTACTGAGAAGAATATGCTGAGAGACTCTGAGAATCTCGGATATCAGATCCCAGATATTCCAGGTGAAATTCACATGAAGGGGAAACTTTACAGAGATATCTGATGGCTTTAGGTTCCACCTTGCAGAAGCTCCAGAATTACATGGTGTTACCCAGGCCCATAGGGCTGGACACACCTGCACTGATGTAGATAAAAACATGCTTGAAATGATTCCTCACCTGTGCTTAAAGAACTGCTCATGATAATCATTATTTTTCTTTGTATGATAGCCAACTGTGCAAGGCATTACTACTATGAGATGTTCATTCTTGTTGTTATTAATTTTTATTATTAAGTTTTTAATAATATTTATTTGCTATTGTTAGATATTTATCTTTTATTAGATATTTAGTGTTTGATATTTACTGTTTTTAGATACTTATCTGTTGTTAGATATTTATTATTGTTAGTTATTTACTGTTGTCAGATATTATCTGTTATTAAATATTTATTATTGGTTTCTTATCCATTATTAAATACCTATTATTAGTAGATATTCAGAATAGAGACTCAACAAGGTAAATGCCTTGTCAAGCCTCTAAAAGGGGCAAATGATGCCTTCAGTTTGAGCTTTTATATTTTCCACATTCTGCACTGCACTGGTGTGTGACTGAATTTCATACAAAATGTGAGCAAGTTCTCCTCACAGCTCAGTCAGACAAAACAATTCCTTCTCCAGCCCCAGAGCCAAGGGCACCGCTGCAGCTTTGGGCCCAAAAAGTGCAAACAGCAGCGGATTGAGGAGAGTGATCTGGGAGGGTGGGACTACATCACCTGGAGTGTAATTGGCAATTGACCCCAGTATGGAAATGGACCAAACCTTATAAAGGGGTGAAACTCGTGACCAGGATCCATTCTGGGTCCATTTTGGTCCATTTTAGGTCCGTTTCGTGCCCATCCCGGGTGCAGCCCTGGCCGGGCTCTTGTGCTGCCCCAGGTGAATCCTTTGAACCCTTTCAATAAATCCCTGTTTTGTTCATTTCACTCTGTCCAGCCTCTGTTCCAGGAGCCTCTCCAGGCTCCAGCTCCACTGAAGGGGGTGCAGGTGTGGATTTTGGGGGGTCCCATTGCCCCCCGGGGCAGGGTCAGTGCTCAGCAGTGGGGCCGTGATCGGGGGTGGTGGGGGCTGCCCGGGACCCCCCCGGGCCCCAAATCACCCCCGGGTGTGAAAAACAAAGCTCAGTCTTTGAAATGGTTACAAGTTTAATGAGGGATAAAACAATGTTCTCTATGCACTCCTCCATTGCTGGGGCACATGTCCCTGATGATGTCACCACCCCAATGATGTCACAGCAGTGGCATCAATGTCCCCCAGCAGCCTCGGGATGTCCTCGATGGCTCTTTGGCACCGCTCGGCCACCGCGCGGCCACGGGGGCCACCAGGGCCACCAGAGCCACCATAGGGACTGGAGAGGAGGAAATCGATTTCCCCAAGTGTCACCAGCAGGTGATCTGTGGTCAGGCGGGCACTGGCCTCCCACAGCAGCTCAAACTTGGCCACTGCAGCCACCAAGGCCTCGGGGACATCCGTGGATGGCTCCTGTATCTCCTTCAGGGCGGCCTCGATGTAATCGAGCTGGTCATGCAGCTCAAAGACAAACTTCCTGGCGTTATCACTCTCAACCACCAACCACCCCAGCAGCCCCCGGGTCTCCTCCACCTGCTGTTCCTTCCTGGTGGTCACCCCCGCCTGGCTGGTGGCCTCCATGGCCTCTTCCATGACCTTGTCAGCCGCGTCCACCCGGGCATAGTGTTCATCCACCATCAAGTGCACCTCTTCCAGGTCCCCAGCCTGGGCAGTGGTGGTGGCCTCGCCAGTCTCCATGTCAGTCTCCTCGTTGGTGTCCTCATCAGTGTCCTCAGAAGTGGCCTCAGCGGTGGCCTCAGTGGTGGCCTTGGTGGTGACCATGCCCTCATAGTCATCCAGGAGATCGGCAGCATCATCAACCAGATCGAACCAGTTGTCCTGGAGTGTGTAAATCGACTCCCTCCAGGCTCTGGCCGTGGCTCTCACATCAGCCCAGGTGACCCCTGGGGTCGCCCCGAGGGCGGCCAGGGCCTGGCCCAGGGGGGTGACACCACGCTGGCCCAGGGAGGTGACAGTGCCGTGGTCCAGGGTGTCCCGGAGGGTCCAGATGAATTTCCTCAGGTCTGTGTGCAGGGACTCTGGGTACAGGAGCGGCCACAGGCGCCTGCGTGGTGCAGTCACGGTGGCCACCAGAATGCCCAGGGTGTCCACCACATCCACCAGTGCCTTCAGCACCTGGGGAGGGGACAGGGGAGGTGGCAGGGACCTTGTGGCACTTGTGGCCTCCTGGGGTCCTCTTTGTCCCCTCCTTGGAGGGCTCAGCTGTCCCTTTGTCACCACCTCGACCCCCTGCCACCCCTCTGCCACCCCCCACTTTCCCCTGCAGCCTGCCATCCTCAGTCCCCTCCACTCCTCTGTCACCTCCTCCCTGCCATGCCCTCCTGTCTCCTTTGTGACCCCCTGTCCCCTCGGACACCCCCCTGCCACCGCCTGCTGTCACACCCACCACTCCTTTGCCACCTGTGGCCATCATCCCCTGTGCCACTCTCAGTCCCCGCTGCCACCTTCAATGCCCTCCACCCCTCTGTCACCTCCCCCCTTCCCGCCACGCCCCCTTTGGGACCCTCTGTCCCCTCCTGCCAACCCCGTGTCCCCTCTGTTACCGCCCTCCCCCCCCACCCCGTCCCCTCCCCCACTCCCCGCCGGGATTGTCGCACCTCTCGAGGCTCCATGGCCGCGGGGACACTCCGGGAGGGGGGGACACGCCCGGGTGACACTCGAGGAACAGGCGGGTCCGGGTGCGGCCCCTCAACCCCCGCCGGTCCGGCCCCCGCGCCCGCCACTGTCACCGCCGGGGTCACAGCAAGGGGGGGACAGGGACAGGGGATGGGGACAGGGACAGGGGACAGGGGACAGGGCACAGGGGACAGGGGACAGGGGACAGAGCACAGGGACAGGGCACAGGGGACAGGGGACAGGGCACAGGACACACGCAGTGTGTGCAGCAGCCAGGGCAGAGCTCTCTGCCTTCCCTCAAGGGAACGGGGATTTATGTTCCAGGAACTCTCTGGTTTGGTTCCAACCTCTGACGTATCTGCAGGACATCCTGTACATCACATCCGTGTATTGTTTTTCTTCCCCTGGTCCCATCCTGTTGTTCCACACTCCCTGGTAAATCAATAAATTCTTCTCCAGAGCTCTGGTTTCTGTCACTGTTATCACCAGCCCACAGATGTGAGAAAGAACAGAATTGTTTTACACCATTCTCTGAGTTAGTTATAATATAAAAGTTAGTTATAATAGTTATAATATAAAAGCATTTTATCATTGCACAGTCTCTATTTTATATTTTGCTAAGGCCTACAATATAATATCAATTTATTATGTTGCCGTTTCTGTTGCCTTTATGGTGCACACATAAACTGAAGGATTATGTTACATCAAAAAGCAGCTGAAAGGAATTATAAATTGCACCGTATCAAAATCATGATCAATAACAATGTGCAAAAGCCAATACATGAATGTGAAAGCCAATATTGTATTGTCATTAATATTGTCATTTATACTGTAATTTATGACCCAGGTCTGCTGCCTCCCCTGCAAAGCACCGAGGGGGCTCATTCACCCCCTGCCCCCACATCCCTGTGTGTCCCCAGGTGCCCCCAAGTGTCCCCAGTGACACCAGCCCAGGAATTCCCTTCAGGATTTGGGACAGTTTCAATAAAAATTCTCAGAAAATTCTGTAAATTTGTCTCAAACACCATGCAGGGAGTGGGGAGGGGACAAGTGCCACCAGCGATGTCCCGATGGCGTCACTGCCCCGATGATGGGACGTCGCTGTGCCTGCAGCAGCCCCGGGATGCCCTCGATGGCTCTTTGGCACCGCTCGGCCACCGCGAGGCTGTGGGAAATGAATTTGTAGAGAATTCTCAAAGCCTGACAGAAGGCTCACATTGGAACCATCTGCATGCAAACTCTGGGATAAGAGATGCTGACTTAGAAATGCCATAGAACAGGACAGGCATTGTTGAGAGAGAAATGAACTAGAAACAAGTTTCCAATAATGGCCTTGCAAATAGACCAGACACTTTGAAGAAATAGAACTATGAAAAATGTATTGTAGTAGGACCCACGAGGGGTAATTTTAGATGATTGGCTTTAAGGCATTATCAGCTTTGTGTGACAAAAGCTGATAGGTCAAGAAATGCTTATAATGTATTGTAATTAGGAAATAGTTTGGCTTCTGATTGTAATGGCGTGAATTGTAACATCTGTACCGTCTCACCCTCCATATGAAACTGAAAATGGAATAAAAGTTTTTAAAACACCTCTCAGGAGCCCCATCTCTGGGTCAGAAAAGGGTATAATCCAACCAAATTTGTGCCCCTACGTGAGGCAGATAACTCGGCTAATTTGTCCAACTTGCTGGAAAGCCCCGAGGTAATTTTAAAAGGGATGTTGTTTAAAGTGCTGTTGAAAGAAACGTGATCCTGGACTATAACTGTTCCAAGAAGAGCAGTTGGATTCCTACCCTTGTCTCTGGGGACGGAGATCTGACAATACTTGCCTGTTGTTCAACATCACGTAAGCCTCGGGGAACACGTTAGGATACAAGATACCCAAAATGCCTAGAGATGTTTATAGAAACCTTAAAAATCTGGTCAAATTTAATTCTTGTAACATGTCAAAAACCGAGTTAAAAGACTTGCTAATATACATTCAGAAGGAGTTTCCAGCTGTGGATGAAGATTCTGTGTTATCACTCCCTCTCTGGGAATTATTGGGACTCTGACTTTGCAATGCTTTTACCATAAACAGAGATCAAACAGCTGCCAAGCTGCCCCCAGCGTGTCGTGCAATGATCGATATCTTTAAACATTCCACTAAATCCTCCGTTTTCTCGGCTGCGTCCGCGCCTCCCCTCGACCCCCGGGCAGGTCCCCAGAGCCTCCCTCACCTCCTGCTGTGACCTGAGACCCTGAAACTCCGACTGGGGCTGTGCCACCTCCGCCCCTGACACCACGGGCTCTGTCCTGACTTCCCTCATTTTCCGATTCGTGTCCAACCCCCTCCCCCTGCCATTCCCCCGGAACGGGAATCTTTTGGTGCCTGTGAGAAAGAGGTGGGGGAGAAGAAGGGGGGAAACTCTGTCACCACCTGTGTCCCCGCCAGCAGAAGGGAGGACGGTTTCTCTGTTAACATTACAGAGAAAACAGGCTCTGGTTGTGTTGAAAGGGAAAAATCGGGGAGATGCAAGTCTGTGGGGGAGGAAAAGGACAGTGGTCCCAGTAGTTCGGAGGAAGAAGTCAACATCTTATGTGCTGGTCCTGCAAAAACAGAAAGGGAGCCTGGTTTGCCTTCTTTTGATTCGGGAAATAGTTTGAAGAGACTGGCTGATTGGGCTGAGGTAAGACATAAAATCACGAAAGATGAAGATTTTATGTTACCTTACGGAGGGTTGCTTGCAATGCCAGTTAGGTGTAGAAGGAATAATGCTGACCCAAGGTGGGAGCCCATCTCGCATTATGACATATTAGAGTTAAGAAAGGCTGTTAAAGACAGTAGCTTGAGCTCCCCGTATTTTAATTATGTGGTGAGAAGTATATTTCATTCTTATGACCTAACACCGTCAGATTGTAGGAATATTTCATCTTTGATTTTAATGAACTCGCAGTATATTTTATGGTACTTAGAATGGCAAAAGCATCTTAGTAGATTGGTTGGGAGGTATGCTGGAGGTCCTCATGCTCACCTTACATTGGGGAACTTGCTGGCGATGCTCCAAATGATAAATCAAAAGGTCAGGCTGAGGCTTTTTCTCGGGCTGTGCTCGGAGATGCTAAAAATGCAGCCCAGAGGGCTTTTTTAATGGCCCAACCTGCGAGAACTCATGAAAATGCTTATTCTCTGATTCGACAAGGAGAAACTGAACCCTATGGTGCTTTTTTGGATCATCTTATCCCAGGAGTTCAAAGGCAATGTCTTGATGAGGCAGCCCACTTGCAGTTAATTACAAGCCTTGCTTTGGCAAATGCAAATGAGGATTGTAAGAGGGTCATCTTAGCTCTGCCAGAGCAACCTCCCTCAATTCCTCAAATGCTGTCGGCTTGTAGTAGGCAGGGCACACCTTTACGTCTGGCTACGGTGCAAGCTAATGTGCTGGGGGAGCAACTTGCAAAAGCTTTTGATACTCAACCAAAAACTACTGAGAAAACTCCCACTGTTTTGCAAATTGATTCTGCTAAAGGGCCAGGTTTTCAGTGTGGGAAGCCTGGTCATTTGCAAAGGGACTGTCATGAAGCTGCAAAAAATGTAAAAACACCTAAAAATTGCCCTGGTGCAGGAACTGTTGGAGTCCAGGGCATCCCTCTGGGCGCCCTGGGAAGTCACAGACCTCGGTAGAGAGGCCTGGGACCCAAAAAAGAGGGTCTGGGGTCTGTGCAGGGGGGTTTGCCTGGCACAGAGCCCAGGAAGACACAGTCTTTGATTTTGGTCCATGAGAAAAACATCTAACACAGAGAAGAATTGCAAGTCACAAAGGTGTTACTGAGAGTAGTGTAGTTATCACTGTGCAGAAGATTTTGTAGTTATGGATTTTTAGAATGTAGATGCAAAGGGACAAGATGGTGATTTTAGGGCGGTGCCCTGGGTTCTTCTTCTTCTCCCTTGGCATCCATCTTCTGTAGTGACGTGGGCACAAAATAGTTTCAGTGGATTGGATCAAAGTAGACACGACCCTGTTAGTATAGGTGATAGACATTGGCATAGAATTGTAAACAATGGGTACGTAGTTATCTGTATAAGAGGTAGCGACCTCCCATCACAGGGGGGAGTCGCCTTGTGTCCGAGCTGCTGAGAACACCATGGCCGGACACAGGAGGGGAGTCGCCTTGTGTCCGAGCTGCTGAGAACACCATGGCCGGACACAGGAGGGGAGTCGCCTTGTGTCCGAGCTGCTGAGAACACCATGGCCGGACACAGGGGAGTCGCCTTGTGTCTGAGCTGCTGTGAACACCATGGCCGGACACAGAGAATTGTAAGATAAGAACTAATAAACAACGCGAGAAACCAGAAAACCAAGACCTTGAGACTCCCTTCATTCTCGCGCCGAGCACCGAGCTCAGCACAGAACACAGAGACACAGAGTCAGACAGCAGACCCTAAATCCTTCAGAGGTCCAGAGGGAAAATCCCTCCCTTCGTGCCCACACGAACCACCAGCCAGCCTTGGAATCTCGAGTGGAAACAACCGGATCAAAACCCCGAGAATTGGCGTCCCTGGGTGGGCACACGAGTGGGCACATGGATGGGCATGAACGGGCACGAATGGACACCGGTGTGGGCAGAATCGGTGCTTTCCAGTGGACACAGCAAGACCTCTGAAGGAAGGAAGACAAGCTGAGAAGACGGGAAGAAATCTCTAACCAGAGACGGCAACTGATTGCAAATTCACCTCGGACCGACGAGTTCCAAGGGCCCAGGACTCGTCTCCTGAAATCTGCAGGTCGGTGATCAGGAAACCTCCGAACTGAATTTGAGAACACCTGCACTGCATTCTTCAATTTTGGTAAGAACAGTTAAATTTAGAACACGGGGGGAGACCCTCTCCCGGGAAAAATAAGGGAAAACCTTCTCCGTGCAGCAGCAGTGTAGCGGGGAGGGAGGAAAGGAACACCTCACCCGCTGGCCTGCAGCCAGCACCGGGTTTGTCTGTGGCCAGCAGCAGCAGCGGGTTCTTTTGCTGGCCGGCAGCCAGGCAGGTCCTGTCTGTTATCAGCAGACGGGTCTCACACACCTCTTACAGGAGGTGGGGAAGGGGAGAGCCATCAGCCTCCCCTGGGATTTAATAGGAAAGGAGAGATACCAGCACCCTCAGGATTACCGCAGGGAGGTCAAAAAACCCTCGAGACAGGAGAGTCAGCAGGTCTCCTTGAGTTTAGCACAGAAAAGCCAACAACTTTCCCTGGGTTCGCCACAGTCCTCAGGAATTCAGTCCCAGAAATTCGTCTCGGGAAAGTCAAAACTTTTAATCCATCCCGAGATAAGGACATGCTTGTTTTGGAGGCGTGTTCCGTGAGCACGGGACACTTGCCGCAGCAGTGGGGGAGGGAGAAGTGAGACAAAGTGCATCCAGGAGTCTTTGCAGCCCCCCTCAGACACAGCGCGTTCAGACACTGCCTGAAAGTTTTCCACTGCCCTTTCCCCTTCAGCCCAGGGACAGACAGAGAGAGGGGGGAAGGGGGAGTGGAGGAGACACCAGGAAAACAGGGAAAACAAGCCCAGATCGCGTCAGTGGTGAGAGATAACACTGCGGCGTGTGCGCGCGAAAGCGATCGCGATGGGGGCGGCCGGGGAGTGCCCCGTGTCGGGACAGCGCGGGGGCGGCGCGGGCGGAGCAGGGCCTGTGTCGCGGAGCGCGAGTGAGGAGCCGGAACAGGCAGAGTTGGAAACTACAAACCCCAGAAAGCCTTGCGACTGGTGCATGCGCAGTGGCAGAGCCAAGATGGACGGCGCAAGTGCAAAGCGGGAAACTACAAATCCCAGAAAGCCTTGCGGCAGGCAGGGAGCAAGTAGGATGCAGCTCGAGGATCACGATCGCTCCAGGCGGGAGAAACCCCAACAGAGAGCAAGACGGGGAGCCCTGGGGGGCGGGTTGAGAGAAGACACTCCTGCGGGCAGTGCCGAGGCAGGCGGTGCCAGCGCAGGCAGGACCGGGGCAGGCAAAGGCAGAGCAAGCAGGGAGGAGGCGTGGCCAGGGCGGAGAGTTTCTCCAAGGCGCCACCCCCTCAGAGCAAGCGCTGCAGAGCCTGACCCCGCCCACAAGCGGCACTTTGACATTGTCAGTCCAGTTCCCGCAAGTTTTCCTTTCAGCAAAAGGTAGCCAAGTTTCCCTTGAATCCACTGCACGCACCCTTTCTTCATTTATCCTTCGGCTACATGCTGGCTTTACCCTTTTCTTGGAGTTTTAAGGTCTCCACTCCTCATCCAGGAGAGGGAGGGTTTTTCTTAGGCAGGGCTGCACTGGGATTATGTGCAGCAACAAGAGTTTTAAAGTCTCCACTCCTCATCCAGGAGAGGGAGGGATGCCGGGGAAGGCAGTAACCCTCGGGGTTAGGAGGGGCTGCATTCAGGCAAAATAATAATTCAATTAAAGTTACAGGTTTTGTGAATTCAGAAGCAGAGATCTGGAAATCATTGGATGTTTGCAAAGCAGCTGCATGATCAGGAGCAAAAGACTTATTGTCATGACATGGAAAAGGATTTTTGATTATAGTGTTGATGTATTTGGATCCAAGTTGATTTGTGTTTTAGTATTGTATTGACATTAGAAGGGATTTCTATGTGGTTTTAAGATTTGTTAAGTAAGTAAAGTTGAATTTAAGATAAGGATTGATAAAGTTTAAGTAATAGATTTATATTTTATAAATTTAAAGTTTTATTGTATGTAAATTTTAAATGTATTTTATATTAAGCTAAATAAGTTTTAAGATAAATAAGTTAAGAGAATAAGTTTTAAGATAAGTTAAGTTTTAAGTTAAGTAGGTTAAAGTTAAGATAAGAAATAAGTTAAAATAATAAGGTAATAAGTAAGATAAGTTGGTAAAATAAGATAAGTTTAAGATAATAAGTTTTAAGTAATAAGTACTGTGAATTGTATCATGATACATTTCAAAATTCTTTATGTTCTTTAGTTGTTTAAGCATTTCATAATTGTTGTTAAGAGCTTTGTTCCAAAAATGTATTAAAGGATATTACTCTAGATAAGGCCAGGGTTTTGGCCACACTTTGGCTTTAACTAGAGGAGAGATGTGTTCATCAACAAGCACAGATGTTGCATGTGAAACTTTTCCTGATGGATTTCAGGTTTTAACAAGAGTTGTGCATTTTCCATCAAAGTACAGTTTTAACTAACCTATGGCAAAGAAGTAGCTTTTGTTTCTGCAGATACAGAACATAAGTGAATTTCTGCAAAGAGTGTGGAAATCATGTCAGGCGAGGAAGCTCTGATGGCTTCAAGAGTGGAGAGGAAAGCAGGCCAATGTGAACCAGTGTCAAGACTGCAGACATCTTTCATTCTGCGTGCAAGGACTTATATCTTGCGTTTTCTTTTCCTTCTGTATTGCATGAATTTGTCAGATGGTTCAGAATCAATTCACGAGAGCACAGAGCGGTTGGGAAATGGAGTGAACAAACTCGGAGAAGAAACCGGATCACAGATGAATGGCACGTTTGATTTCTTCAATCTTTCACTGTTGTGGAAGAAAAATTTGAAAACAATTGTATGTATTTTATTGAGACTTGTAATTCTTCTCACGATCAAGTCGTGTTTGCTTTAATGCATATGGCAAAGCAGCCAAAGAGGTGTTTTTTGTGAAAACAAAGGGGGGAGATGTTGGAGTCCAGGGCATCCCTCTGGGCGCCCTGGGAAGTCACAGACCTCGGTAGAGAGGCCTGGGACCCAAAAAAGAGGGTCTGGGGTCTGTGCAGGGGGGTTTGCCTGGCACAGAGCCCAGGAAGACACAGTCTTTGATTTTGGTCCATGAGAAAAACATCTAACACAGAGAAGAATTGCAAGTCACAAAGGTGTTACTGAGAGTAGTGTAGTTATCACTGTGCAGAAGATTTTGTAGTTATGGATTTTTAGAATGTAGATGCAAAGGGACAAGATGGTGGTTTTAGGGCGGTGCCCTGGGTTCTTCTTCTTCTCCCTTGGCATCCATCTTCTGTAGTGACGTGGGCACAAAATAGTTTCAGTGGATTGGATCAAAGTAGACACGACCCTGTTAGTATAGGTGATAGACATTGGCATAGAATTGTAAACAATGGGTACGTAGTTATCTGTATAAGAGGTAGCGACCTCCCATCACAGGGGGGAGTCGCCTTGTGTCCGAGCTGCTGAGAACACCATGGCCGGACACAGGAGGGGAGTCGCCTTGTGTCCGAGCTGCTGAGAACACCATGGCCGGACACAGGAGGGGAGTCGCCTTGTGTCCGAGCTGCTGAGAACACCATGGCCGGACACAGGGGAGTCGCCTTGTGTCTGAGCTGCTGTGAACACCATGGCCGGACACAGAGAATTGTAAGATAAGAACTAATAAACAACGCGAGAAACCAGAAAACCAAGACCTTGAGACTCCCTTCATTCTCGCGCCGAGCACCGAGCTCAGCACAGAACACAGAGACACAGAGTCAGACAGCAGACCCTAAATCCTTCAGAGGTCCAGAGGGAAAATCCCTCCCTTCGTGCCCACACGAACCACCAGCCAGCCTTGGAATCTCGGGTGAGGAAACAACCGACTAAACCCCGAGAGGAACGGGAGGCATTTTGCAAACGTTTGTCGCACTCGGTTTGACAGAGACGGGAAACCACTGACAGGAAACCCGGAAAGGAGTGCGCAGCGCTACCGCGTAGCGAAACAAATAATGGCAGCTCAACCACAAGAACAAACAGCCCGAAGGCACCTGGGGAGAACCTGGGCCAGGTGCCACCTGTACAACCACCAGCCACCTCCCAAGCGATCCCAGCTTATTACCCCAGGGGCACAATGCAAACTGGCAACTTCCAAATTAATAATTTTTTTAAAAAACTTTTGCCATGAATGCATTACCACAGGAGTTACTGATCCTTCACAACAAAGACAAGACTTTCTAATTATAGGCAAAGACAGTAATCGAATCCTTGGATTTTCAGTTTTTCCAGCTGTCCTCTCAGCAAATTGTAATGAAGAGCTGAAGATTTTAGCTCTCTCTTACAATGCTCCAATGGTAATTCAACCAAAAACAACAATAGCTATTGCTATTGCATTACCAATGAATGCAAATTGTATACCAAGAAATGCCTTTTCAGAAGTTTGGCCCAGTGCCTAATGTCCTTTGGATAAAATGTGTCAGCAATGAACAGCCAGAGCTGACGTGCAGTCTGACACACCTTGGTAAAACAGTTCATATTACAGGTATGCTGGACACAGGGGCAGGTGTTTCAGTGATTTCTCATGCATTTTGTCTGAGTGAGTGGAATTTGGTGACACCCATGGGTGCTCTCACAGGAACTGGGAGAGCTACCTCGTGTCTGCAAAGCAAATTCATGATTACTGTTACAGGTCCCATAGGAAAGACAGCAGACATCTGTCCCTTCATGGTGCAGAAGCCCATCACAGTATGGGGGAGAGACGTACTGTCCCAGTGGGGAGCAAAACTGGAAGTGGGCCTCTGATGGGAACTGAGTCAAAGCCCACCACTCTGAAGCTGTCATGGAAAACTGATAACCCTGTTTGGATTGATCAACGGCCTTTACCAGAGAAAAAGCTGAGTGCCCTCAAAAATCTGGTAAAGGAGCAGTTGAAAAAGGATCACATCACACCCTCGAATAGTCCTTGGAATTCACCAGTCTTTGTCATCCAGAAGAAAACTTCTGACTCCTGGGGATTGCTACCTGAGGAAGATCAGTGAAGTGATCGAGGACACAGGACCACTCCAGCCTGGACTTCCCTCTCTGTCAATGATTCCAAGAGATTGGCCTCTCGTTATCATGATATAAAGGACTGTTTTTTCAACATACCACTTTACCCAGAGGACGCCCTGAGGTTTGCCTTTTTGGTTCCAGCTGTCAGTCCAGGAGAACCACTGCAAAGGTATCACTGGAAGTCATTACTGCAAGGGATGAAGAACTCGGCCACGATTTGCCAACATTTTGTTGCACAAGCTCTGTGTCCAGCATGACAGAAGCATCCACAATCTGTGATTCTACACTACATGGATGACTTGCTCATTGCAGCACCAACACAGGCAGAGATGGAACAAACTCATGACAGTGTTGTCACCGAGATTCAGAATGCTGGACTGGAAATTTCTACATCCAAAATTCAAGAAATCCCACCTTGGAAATACCTGAGATGGAGGGTGACTGAACAATTATGCCACAGAAGATACAGCTCTGGACCAGTGTCAGCCCCCTGCAAGATCTGTAACAGCTTCTAGGAGAAATTAACTGTGTCAGACTGATTTTGGGAATTACAAATTATGAACCTGCTCCACTTTTTGCCCTCTTAAGAGGAGACTGTGACATCAAGCCTCCTAGGACTTTGACATTTGAAGGCCCTTGAAAAGGTCACTGAAGCTCTTCAATAAAGGTAAGGGCATCGTTGTGGTCCAGAAAAGCCCTTTTTTCTTGCAGTGTTAGGAGAAAAAATGCAACCTCATAATCTCATATTTCAGTGGGACTCTTCTGAGAAAGATCCTTTGTTACTAATAGAGTGGGTTTTTCTTCCCGACAGGTCTCTAAAAAGAGTCTTTAGTATTATGGAGAAAACATCTCAAATTATAATTAGAGCTAAGATGAGATTGCTGGCTACGGCAGGCCAAGATTTTGTAATTATCTATTTACCTTTGAAAAAAGAATATCTTCATTGGGCTTTGCAAAATTCAGAGGATTTGCAGAATGCATTGTTAAATTAGTCAAGTGTTTGCTCTATTAATTATCCAGACCACAAATTATTACAAGCAAAATTGAGTTTCAGAGAAAAACCCATGCTAAGTGCAGAGCCTTTGAGTGCTGTAACTCTCTTCACGGATGGATATGGAAAAACACACAAATCAGTCATAGTATGGCAAAACCAAACAAATAAAACTTGGGAATCAGATATTCAAACAGCAGAGGGCTCTCCTCAGATCGTTGAATTGGTCGCAGTAGTCTGGGCATTTCAGCTCTGTCCAGAATCTTTTAATTTAATTATAGATGAATCTTAAGTAGCTGGTATTGTTAAAAGAATAGAAGGATCAGCTTTGAAGGATGTTAGCAATGCTACCCTACATCACCGGCTTTCATGTCTTTATACAGTTTTGCAATAAAGAACTCACCAATATTTTGTGTGCCCTACCAGGGCTCATTCCTCGCTTCCAGGATTCGTGGCAGAAGGAAATGTGAGAGCAGACAAATCAACGATGGTTGTTTCAAACACCTTGACAAACATTTTTGAACAAGCAAAACTGAGCCATGCCTTTTTCCATCAAAATGCACAAGCACTTGTGGAAATGTTTCTCATCTCCAAAGGTCAAGGAGAAGCCATTATTGGTGCTTGTCCTGATTGTCAACTTGTACAACCTCCTGTTTCTGCAGAAGCTGCCAATCCACGAGGGTTGCAAAGCCTGCAGCTATGGCAGACAGATACCACCAAATACCCATCTTTTGGGAAATTTAAAAATATTCATGTGTTGGCGGACACTTTCTCTGGTGCAGTTTTGCCTTGGTCCATACAGGTGAAACAGCCAATCATGCCTGTCAATATTTTCTACAAGCTTTTTCTTCATTAGGAGTATCCCAAGAAATGAAAACAGACAATGGCCCTGCACACATAGCTCAAAAATCGGCCACAGTTCTAATGGATTTTGGAATCCCCTACTCTCCCACAAGTCAGGCAATTATTGAAAGGACACACCACACTCTAAAATGCATTTCAGACCAACAAAAGGGGAAATGGCTGAGGCAATGCCTCAGATGAGGCTGAGCAAAGCTTTATATGCTTTTAATTTTTTTAATAGTTCATTTGCAGAAACAAATCCTCCAATTTTTAGGTGCTTTTTAAATAACAGACAGGCAAAACTGAAAGAAAATCTTCCAGCTTTAATGAGAAACCCTGAGACAGGACAAATTGAGGGTTTGTTTAATAACCTGAGGCAAAGGCTTTTCTCATGTTCCCACAGGTGCAGGACCTCAGTGGTGTCGTCCCTGCATTTCTTGGTTTCAAGTGTTTGAGTCTTTGCAGCAGCTTTCTCACGCTGCTTCATGTAAACAATAAGTATTCTTAGAAATTATCTGTATGTTTTGCATTCTTGTTCTCTGAGAGAGAACTTGACTGATGGTCATAGTGACCAATGGAGTCAGGAGGTTGTAACCTCTTTGGGCCAATCTTGGCCCTCTGTACAAAATGTATATAAGCCTTTTGGAGTCAGATAATAAAGAGCTTTCCATGTTTCACCAAGCTGCTGCCTGCTGTCCTCTGTCAAGGTCCACTCCCACGTCACAACGTGTTGCCCCTCCAAAGGAGTGGGGTAACAAGTGGTGACCCCGAACGTGTGGGAACAGGGGTCTCCCATCACAAGTGGTGACCCCTCTGTATCTGGACTGCAGCCGAGTCACATCTGGTGACCCCGGACGTGTGAGAAGAGGGTCTCCAGCACATCTGGTGACCCCTCCGTGTCTGGACTGCAGCTGGGTCGCATCTGCTGACCCTTTGTGTCTGAACGGCACATCTGGACACTGTCCGTGTCTGAACGGACTCCTGACGTGGGAGAACAGGTCACACCGGTGACCTCTGACTGCAAGAGAGACTGCACGTCGGTGGACCTGTCTGCCCAGTGAGAGACTGAGCTGCTCTGCCTGAGGTATCGTGGTAAGAGATAATGGTCTCTAAACCCTCCGCAGATGAGGAAACCCTCATGTTGGACCTTTGCCTTGAGGTCCTGCGGAGACAAGAAGTCTCCTTTCCTGGAGATGCTCTCCAGAAATTGTTCTATTATGCTAGAACTCATGGGTTTTTTTGCAGCCTTGAAGAAGTTTTTCTACAGCAGAGTGGAAGTCTTTGGGCGACTATCTGCTCTGCTCCAGGTTTTCTTGGCAAATCGCAGTGTGAAACTTTTGAAACTGATAGCCACCTGGAGCAGGCTGGAGAAAGTGCTGCCTAAAGTACAGCCTTCCAGCCCTGAGGACAGCTCCAGCCCCATCGGGCTGGGTGCCAGGGAAGACAGTGGAGTCATCCCTCCTGTCCCAGCTCCGCGGAGACGGGCGGGACAGCCGACTCCCCTTCCTCGCAGCAGCATGGCGGGAAGCCTGCCTGCACTCAGCGCACCAGCTGAGGCGGGCACGGGGTCTCCTGCGGAGCAGACCCCTTTCGCACCCACGCCTCATCGGTGCTGGAGTGTGGAAAAACTCGGGGCTTCTGAGAGCCCCTCGGGATCGGCCCCGCCTCCCAGCCCCGTGCCGCCGCTGAAAAAGCGGCAACAGAGGCGAAAAATCGCCTCCCCCACTTCCCTCCCCCCCCATGTTTTCCCGGCCTTGGAAGCGCCGGGAGCGCTCTTGGATTGGGGGGGAGGGGTGGTTTTTGTGGATTGTCCGCACTGTGGGGCATCGGTGGAATGTTCCGTGCGGCGGGGCGGCATGGGATCGCGCCGTCCCGGGGCGCCGGGCAGGGCGGCCGTTCCCCCCCGCGGCGGGGACTCGCACGGGGCACACACAGGTCCGTGCAATCTGGCGACAGGCCAAGTGCCCCGCCGGAGCGGGGGTGGGGCCCTGCCCAGCCTGTGAGGGGCGGGGCGGCCCCGAGAAGCGGCAGGGCCGGCCCGGGGCAGGCGATGCAGCCTGCCCAGCCCCCGCGGGACGGGGCGGTCCCAAGGAGTGAAGGGACCAGCCCAGGGCCACCCCGCACGGCCCCGGGGCGGGAGAAAACCCCCCCGCAGCGGCCGGTGCCGCCGGTCAGAAAGGGCGGGCCGGCCCGACGCCGCGTGGTGCAGCCGGGCGGCATCGGAGCCACAGCCGCGGCTCCGCCTGTGAATGCAGGGCGGTACACGCCTCCTGCAGTGCTGCCATCTCCTCCCGTGCCAGCCCCGCGCCGCATGGGGCGGGCAGCGGCTGCCGGTCTGAAAGCGGCGCCGAGGGACACGCCCCTCCCAGTGCTGCGTTCTCCCCCCGCGTCCGTGGGGGCAGCACTTGGCAAGTGGGACACACCTCTCCCAGTGCTGTTTTCCCCCCCCCGCGCTGAGCAGGAGCAGCGCGGCGGAGGCAGCTGCAGCCGATCTGTCAATTTTAAAGGGACAGCGCGGCCACAAGCGGCTGTTCCCCCGTTGGAGATGGGAATCAGAGGTGCATGATGCCTCGTCTAATGCTCAGGCCAGCAAGACTAATGCTAAGGCCAACAAGAAACAAAGAAAGAGAGTGCAAAAAAGAGAAATCACTCCCTTGTTTCTTTGTGGAAGGTGTGGACGGCCGAATCACATGGCAGATGTTTGCAAGGCAAGCCATGTGAAAGGCCAACCTCTGTCAAAAGGGCAGTGGGGTGCAAAGAGGAAGCGTGCTCAGACAGAATAGTCTTCCCAGTCCCCACAGCCAATGGAGGTTTGTGGAAAAAGTCTAATCCCATACCCACCTCTCCCTGTCAGTGTCCCTGAAGGGACCAGAATTGTTTAATTTGTGTTTGAGTTTCTGTTCACAGGACAAAGAGTCGGTGGTGAGAAGGCAGTTGCTCTGAAGTTACTGAGCTGCCTGGATTTCACTGGACTGTTGCTCTGATCAGAGACTGTCCTGGAACAATTTGGAACGGACATTGCAGTTTTCTCCTTTGCTGGCAGCTGGAATGGACTGTCTTTCAAGATCCATTCATCGCCCTTCATGACTTGTTTGGGAGCTGTTGGACCAGGATCATCTGGAAATTTCAACCAGTCCTGGGACGTTCCTGTGTTCTGCATCGAAACAGAACTCTGGGGACTGGAGGTTTTTATAACACCTCCAAAAAGCCAATCCTCAAATGTGAATCTGAATGATTGTTTTCTGTGATTCATTTGTATCCTGCAGGTATCACTGGCTGATGAATGTCCAATTCCTTGCACGTTCTGGAATGGGTCATTTTTGCCCCATCTGCCACAAGGCGGCAAAATGTTGTTTGAAAAAACAAACAATGAAAATATTATTTTTTTTTGTTTGAGCTAATTATTGCTCGATTTCAGCTGCAAAAATGGCAATCATTTTTGTATGAGCTCATTGCTCGATTGATAATGCAGGCAACAATGCTTGTGAATTTGATGGGTGCAGATTTTTGTAAAATTCATACTCTCAGTATTATGGGAGGAATTTGATTGGAGCTTTGCAAGCAGTGTTTTTTCTCCCAAATGCTCTGGAGCCATGAGCTGTTGCGAGTGGCAAGAATCCTTTGGATTTCTTTTTGCGGCCCAAAAATATTCAGAAATTTAGTGCAAGGGCCCACTGTCTTTACAGACGATTTGGGAGGATGAGGTAGGCCAGTGTTCCTTGGAAGGATGATTTTGAGGGCAAGTTTTGGAAGCCCCTGAGGATGGGCAGCCCATTTGGTTTGGGGCTGCTGTCATGGCATTTCCACAGTTTTCCCAGAAACTTTTTCATTTAGTCACGGATTCAAATTCTGTGGTCGACATGGCACACAGATGGGTTGTTCAATTTAAAGGGAGTCAGCAATGTTGTTTGTTCCATTTGCGGAAGAACCTTTTGTTGTGCCACAGAGGCCTGGTTCTTCAAAAAACAAAAACGGGGAACGCAGGGTGAAACCCCGCAAATTTAATTGGCAAAGGCTTTGCATGCCACTGAGCACCTTACAGGTGCCACAGAATTTCACGAACCCTGCAATGTGAAAAGCAGGAAACCGTGACCGAATGAAGGTCAACAGAGGAGGAACCACTGGTCCTCCCATGAGAACAGAAATTGAACTGTAGTTAATTTCTTTTTTCCTTTTTTCTTTTTTTAAAGGTAAAAAGGGTGAGATGTCATCCCTGCATTTCTTGCTTTCAAGTGTTTGAGTCTTAGCAGCAGCTTTCTCAGGCTGCTGCATGTAAACAATATTGTATTCTTAGAATTTATCTGTATGTTTTGCATTCTTGTTCTCTGAGAGAGAACTTGACTGATGTTCATAGTGACCAATGGAGTCAGGAGGTTGTAGCCTCCTTGGGCCAATCTTGGCCCACGGTACAAAATGTATATAAGCTATTGGAGTCAGATAATAAATGGCCTTCCATGTTTGACCCTGCTGCTGCCTGCTGTCCTCTGTGAGGGTCCTCTCCCACATCGCAACGTGTTGCCCCCTCCAAAGGGCAGGGGTAACATATTTTCTCTTAAAGATAAGACTGAAACAGCTGTGATGAAACACTGAAAGACATCTGTTCTTTGTGGATAGAAGAAGATACAGTTTGTTAGACCCTTGATTTCCTGAAAGGTTTTATTATTCCTTGCAAACTCTGCTGTTTTAAGCTGTTTTAGTGGTTTTTCTGTGTTTTATCTCAAGGTCGTAAGTACATGACGGTTTACAAAGGTGTTATCTCAACTTGCTAAGATGATTAGTGCAGATATATTGATTACATGATGTGAATTTGTTAATTTTCTATATATTTAACTGACTTCTCATGTGCTTTAAGATTTCTTTTCTAATTATCCAAAAGACATGTGTCATTTCAAAATCATTCCTTTTTATTTTCTACCTGCTTAAACATTTCATAACTGCTGTTGTTAAGAGCTGTGTTTTAGAAATGTATTAAAGGACATCATTCCAGTTTAGAGCTTGAGACCTGGCCAGGCCCTGACTATACCTGGACTGACGTTTGGCCAACAAGCCCAGATGTTTTCTGCATCAAAACAGTGTTAAAGTCACTTTGACTTGGCAATTTGACCCTATAAAATGACACCTGTACAGATTTTTGGAGTGGACCAGAGCACCTTGGCCAGGGAAGGAGGTCCGGGTCCTCACTGGAAAGAGGTTTATCAGCTGTTTGCAGACTCTGGGGTGATGGTGCAATATCAAATTGTCCCTCCTTAATCATCCTGTACTTGAGAACAAGTTCAGAGGTGCTCAAATGCTTTTTAAGGTGTCTTAGCCAGCCAGGGGTCAGGGGCTTCTCTGACATCTGTGTTCAGCTTTTGTTTCCATACATTTTTTATTTTATCTTTTGTAAAATGTTTTGTCTTTTCTTAAAACCTTTTTTTGTTAAAAACTTTGCTTTACAAAACACACTTGAAGAGCCGTCTTGAAAATATTACGAAGCCACTCTGGGAGGTTTAAGGCCAACCCTCAGGCTTGATACATCTTCATGGGGCTCATTGCACACTGGCCACATGCGAGACTGTATCAGAAACTTGATGCTCTTTATGAAACTTTATGTGAGAAGGCTTCCTGCACACTGCTGCTGATAAGATGCCACCGCTCCTGCTGGGGCCATGGGGACTTTACTGGCTCGAGCTGTGACAACCTCTGCCTCCATGAGGCTGATTTAGCCCTGCAATAAAGGACTTTGCTTTTACAACTGCCCATCGCCCTTGTCTTCAGTGAGGACACCCCAAAAACTCAACACACGATGGCCCCGGTGGCCAAGCGATGCCAAAGAGCCATCGAGGACATCCCGAGGCTGCTGCGGGCACAGCGACGTCCCGTCATCGGGGTGGTGACACCATCGGGGACATGGCTGGTGTCACTCGTCCCCTCCCTGTGTGGTGTTTGGGACAAATTTGGGGAATTTTCTGGGAATTTTGGCTGAAACTACCCCAAATCCTGATGAGAATTCTTAAAATGACGTCAATGGGGACACTTGGGGGCACTCAACGATATTTAGAGACACTTGGAGACACTCAGAGATGTGGGGGCAGGGGGTGAATGAGCCCCCTTCAGTGCCTTCCAGGAGAGGAAGCCGACCCGGGTTATAAATGACAGTAGAAATGACAACATAAATGACAACACAAATGACAACATAAATCACAAAATACTGGCTTTCGCATTCATGTATAGACTTTTGCATATTGTTATTGATCACAATGATTTTGATACAATACAATTTATAATTCCTTTCAGCTGCTTTTTGATGAAACATAACCTATCAGTTTACGTGTGCACTGTATAGTCTACAGAAATGGCATTGCAATAAATGATTTTATGTCCTAGGCCTTAGCAAAATATTAAAACAGAGACTGCACAATGCTGAAATGCTTTTATATTATAACTATTTGAACTAACTTTTATATTAAAACTAACTCAGAGAATGGTGTTGTCTCAGTTTGAAAGACAAGTGTTTGCCAGGGAAAGCCAGAGCCTCCCTTGGAATTGAGAAGTCAAACCCTCTTCCTCCGAATTATAATTTAATTAAAATTTAATTCACAATTTATAATTTTGAAATAAAGGGGCTCTCAGGAAGTGGTATGGGGATAGGAATAACAGTTCTTTACTGGTGTGTATAACCAGGCAAACAAACAACACCAAGCACAGCATTAACAATAAACAGAAGCAGAACCCAGGAACAGCTTCCCTGAGCGCGGCACTTTCCCCTTTGGTGCAGTTCCGGGCACGGCCAGCAGGGGCGCTGGTGGCTCCCGGTGGGCGGGGCAGGTGCGATGATCCCCCCGCGGCTGCAGGGGGCGCTGTGGGGCGGGCTCGGGGAGCGCACGGGAATGGCGGCTTTGTCCGAGCCGGGAAGGGATGGAAGGGATGGATCAGAAACTGCGGAGCTGTGGCTGAAGGGATGGAAGGGATGGATCAGGAACTCGAGCTGTGGCTGAAGATGCAGAAGGTCTCATCAGGCAGGGGGTGCGAGCCCACGGCGTACAGAAAAGCCTCAAAGCAGCACCAAAGAAGCAGCAATGGAGGGGCAGGGCTGGCCCAGCTCCAGCAGGACAGGAGGAGGTGAGCTCAGAATTCCTGGGCACACGAGCAGATGGTGGTAGATTTCCCAGGACCAGACTTGGTGGTTACAGTGAACTCCTCCCACAGCAAGCAGCAGCCCGGCCGTCCTCTCTCTGAAAGCCGAGAGCAAGAGACGGCATAGCTGCCCCCAGCCCCTGTCCTTCTCCTGCCACCAAAACTCACAGAATCTTCTCCCTCAAGAGAAACTGCCAGACACACAAAAAAAGTGTAGCCAGGTGCTACAACTGCTCTCCTTTGGCCCCTCTGCTCTGTACCCAGAAGTTAGTTTCAGTACCCGTAAGTACCCAGTAATTAGTCTTCTAGCAACTCATGGGAAAGAATTCTGTAAGTAAAAAAGAAAGAAATCTGACCCCCAACATACATCCTTCCCTAATACGGGCCCTACTCCAATGTCAGAGCCAGGTGTCTCCCCCCTGCCAGTAACTCATCTCTCAGGACTGGAAGGTGCCCCAAAAGCTCCTCAGTAACCCCATCGCCCCAAGCTCTTCATGCCAACACGTGGCTGTCTCATTGCAGAGCCCATCCCAGCCATCCCACCTCTCCCAAACACAGCCCCGTTCTTGGCGGGGCAGAGCCGCTGCCGGGGGCATCGGTGTGTGCAGGGAATCCTTTATCCCCCTCGTGCAGCTCCAAGTTCCCGAGGGCAAAGCCCTGGGTTCTAAGGCTGTCCTCCTCCTCCCCAAATTTGTTTAATACCCAAGTGTGACAAGCCCGTGCCCTGTGGCAGCAGCCGGTGCCGGGACAGCCGCGGGAGCTGCGCTAATGCCCCGCGGTGCCCGGGGGGACTGAGGGGATGGGAGTTCATAAGGACCCTCCGTGGCCCTTGCTGTGCACGAGAAGGGTTTTTAGTGCCTGGGATTGATTTCCTGGGGTTTCTGGGCTCCGGGGCCTGAGGAGGCGGCAGAGGGACCCACGGCCGGGGTTGAAAAGTTCGTGGCAACCCCAGCCCAGTGCCCGAGGGCTGAGTGGAGCTGGTTGGGAACAACCCCCAGAGCCCCCCGCGGTGCCCGAGGGCTGAGCGGAGCTGGTTGGGAACACCCCGCTCATCTCCGCCGCTCAAAGCCGCTTCCCCAGCTCCGGCTGCCGCCTCCGCCCGGCCCCGGCGCGGTCCCGCGGGGTCACCGCTCGTCACGGAGCTGGAGGGGTTCGATGGGGCCGCGCCCCGCCCGTCCCTCGCTGTGGCTCCTTCAGTGACACCGGGCGGCCGAGACCCTGTGGTGGTGTGACTGTCATAATGAGTTTTATTGTAAGACAGTTGTTCTTTGTATCCCGGTTCAGTGCAGTTCTAGTTTTAGTTCCCCTTTTGTTACAAGTTGTAAGCTTCTCCCCCAGCCTTCCCCAGATACAGCCCCTCACTGGTTTGCCTTTCCCTCCTTGGGTACCTGTCCAGCACATGTTAGGAAACCCTCCTGCCCTGTCAGTCACTCCAGGACCTGTCCCCCAGGTCCAGAAGCTTCAATGGGAGATCTCTGGTGACTGGCTGGGTTGCAAGCTTTCCCCTCCTACCTCCTGTTCATTGATTGATGCCAATGCATGTTATGTCAGCAGACACTCCCCAGTTATACCCCGTTGGTTGTATGTCTACCCACCCTGAGTTCCACCCACTGTATAAAACCCTCTCCCCCTTGAGATTCAGGGTCTCTCTGAGGCACTGGTCTTCGAGTGAGGGCTCCCTCCCTCCTGCCCAATAAACCTAAGTTCTAGTTAAGCCTTTGAGGGTCCCTGTCACCCTGAATTTTCTTGCTTGTGAAATTCTGTACCCTTGTAGCAGCTTTCCCACGCTGCTTCACATAAACAATGCTGTTTTCCTACAACTTATCTATGTGTTTGCATATTTCTTCTCTAGGAGGAGGAATGTGATTGATGATCAAGTCCACCAATGATGTTCATAAGGTGGTGACCCTTTTGGCCAATCTTTGGCCTTTTGTACAAAATTTATATAAGGATGGAGTCAGACGTTAAATTAGAATCTTTTGCTGCTTGACCTGCTGTGGCCTGCGTGTCTTTTGTGTGTCCGACATAGCGACATGTCCCGTCTTTCTTCCTCTACCATCGCAATGCGGCAGGGCTGGTCGGTGCCAAGATCCCACTGACTATAGATCCTGTGGGGGCACGTCTGGGCTGGCTGAGCGTTGGAGGACACGCACCGCCACAGATTGGTGCCCAACGTGGGGCTGCCACACTGCCTGTCACCGAAGCAGCGTGGGGGCTGACACGGTTGGCCCGCGATTCGACGGACCCCGTGCTCCAGGCTTTTTGAGAGACTGTCGCTCCAGCACGTTCTGGAGCCTTCAGCACTTCACGTGCTGCCAGTAGAAGCAGCCCTCTAGTAGGGTGTGCTCCTGGCAGAAGAGGAGAGCAGCTTTCCAGCACCAGGGAAGTTCTCCTCAGTGGAGGAGCCCCCCACATGCCGCCTTTCAACCCACGTCGCCAGAGCTTAGGTGAGTGTCGCCCTGCTGTGGGCACGCTTTGGGAGACTCAGTCTCATGGTGCTGCGCATCTTTTGGGTGCTTTGCA
>NW_028154457.1:0-51999 GCF_965231275.1 Zosterops lateralis
GGACCCCCGAGATTATCCCAGTCCATCTCAGTCCGTCCAAGTCCATGCCCAGACTCCTCCAGTCCATTCCCAATCCATCCTACCTTATCCCAGTTCCTCCCAGTCCATTCCCAGTCCGTTCCCAGTCACTCCCAGTCAATCCCAGTCAATCTGAGTCTTTCCCAGTCCATCCCAGTCACTCCCAGTCCATTCCCAGTCCCTCCCAAGCCCACACCGCCCCTCCCCTCTCTCTCCCAGTGGCCCCCAGCTGATCCCAGTGTGTCCCCGCTCTCTCCCAGTGCCCCCCAGCGTTTCCATCTCGCTGCTGCCCTCCAGCTCGCAGGCCGGCAGTGCCAGAGGCCTGCTGTGCTCCGTGATGGATTTCTACCCCGCCCACATCCAGGTGAGGTGGTTCGAGGGCCAGCAGGAGCTGTCGGGCCAGGTGGTGGCCGCCGACGTGGTCCCCAACGGGGACTGGAGCCACCAGCTGCTGGTGCTGCTGGAAACGCCGCCCCGGCGCGGGCTGAGCTACACGTGCCAGGTGGAGCACGTCAGCCTGGAGCAGCCCCTGAGGCGCCACTGGGGTACGGGGGAGCCACTGGCCGGGCTGGCAGAGGCACTGGCGTGTGCTGGGAGCGAGTGGGAGGGAACTGGAGAGATCCTGGTTGAACCTGGGAGAGGGGCTGGGGGCTGTGGAAGGGCTGAGCAGGAGTCGGGAGGATGCTGGGGAGGGGGGTGTGGGGTCCCGGGGGTGCTGGTGGGCGCCGGGAGGGAGTTTGGGGGCGGCGGGTGGAAGCGGGAGGGATTGGAGTGAGGCTGGAGGGGCTGGGAGGAGCTGGGGGAGGGGCAAGCGGGGCTGGGGCTGAGGTGGGTTGTGCTGGGAAGAGAGTGGGAGGGGTGTGGGGGAGCGGTGGAGGGGCTGGGAAGGGACTGGGAGAGGGTTTGGGGGGGTCGTGGGGTGGTGGGGGGCGAGCGGTTTGGGGCTGTGGGCTGGTGAGAGGGGCCAGGAGGGGCTTTGCTGGGCGGTGGGGAGGGCGGGCAGGGATCGGGAGGAGGTTTTGGGGGCCGGTGGGTGGTGTGGGGGAGAGTGGGAGGGAGCCTGGAGGGGCTCGGGGTGTGGGTGAGAGGTTTTGGGGGGTCCTGACCCCTCTGGACCCCCCAGAGATGCCGCCGGACGCCGCCCGCAGCAAGATGCTGACGGGGATCGGGGGCTTGGTGTTGGGCTCGGTGTTCCTGGCGCTGGGGCTGGGCCTCTGCCTGTGCAAGAAGGTCAGGGGGGTCCCGGGGGTCGTGTCCCCCCTCCCCCAGAGCGTGTGTGCCCCCCCGGGGCCCCCCAGCCCGGTGTCACCCCCTTTTCTCTGCCCACAGAGCTCCTGAGCCGCCGGCGGCCGCAGCCCCTCCCCGTGGCCTCGGGCCCGGCCGGGACCCCCCGCTCCGTCCCCGAGATGATTTTGGGGGCCTCGTGTGTCCCCCCTGCCCGTGCCCAGAGCTGTCCCTGTGTCCCCGCCCGGCTGCTCCCAGTGTTCCCAACAAAGCTTCCCAGTTGTGCCCGGTGGGGTTTGTGGGGGGCTCTGGGGAGGGACTTGGGGGGGGCTGGGATTGGGGGGGCAGAGGCGGCCCCGGGCTGGATCGGGAATGGGGACCCCCGTGTGTCCCCCCGTGTCACCCCAAGGCTCTGGGGGGCCTCGGGAGGCTCCTGAACCCCAAGGCGGCTCCCAGGGAACCCCAAAAGGCGCCAGGACCCCCCGAAGGCTCTGGTGGGGGAATTTGGGGAGGGGGCGCGGGGGAGGCGCCCAGGCCGGGCCCAGAGCCCAGCGCTGCCCCAGCCCGACCTGCCCCGGCTCCATCGCGGCTCCTCCCGCGGGAAAAGGGGCACAAAGGGGGGCGCTGGGCCCGGGGGGAGCGGGAGAAGGGATGGAGGAGGAGGAGGAGGAAGGAGCGGGAGAAGCGCTGGAGAGAAGAGGAGGCCGAGGCAGGATTAGAAGGGAGAAGGAACGAGACCCCTCCCAATGCAATTTGGGTGTCCCAGACCCCTCACCCACTCTTTGGCCGTTCTGCCCTGGGGTGACTTTATGATGGTCAGTTCTATCCCCGTTTGTCCCTTTAGCCCAGGAATATTTTTTTCAATTTTCAATCCACATCTGACAGTGACGGGAGGGAGAAGGAGAAGTGTTGGAACGTCTCAGGCGTTTGTTCTCAAATCACAGACATGAGGACTTCAGTTTCCCTTCTCCTGGACTGTGTTGTCTGTGGCACGGACGGGGCTGTGAGCTCTCCTTTGCTTTTAGTTTGGGTTTTCTTTAGTTATCTGAGGGCAGAGGTTTATTGGGGCTGTTCAGGTATTGTTTGGCCCGGGAACACCAGGACACACCCACAAGAAGGACTCTCTGTCTCTCTCTGATCCACACAAGGTCTTTTCTGAATTTTCTGTCTCTTTAGAACAGCAGGACGTTGTTCCACTGTTTAATACTCTTTTTTTTCACACAAAGTGAATATTTTGCTTGTTAAATAATCAGGGTTTTTCCACTTTTCTCCAAGGAAATCTTTTACCAAACCAGTTTGTGAAGAATTTCCTTTCTAGAAGTACCCCATTGAGAAGTTTCTTCCCAAATTTTGCCCTAAACCAGGACAAATACCATTTGTTTTGGTGCCCAATGTTTGGCTCGAGAAAGTGGACGAAACCTGAACTGATTGAATTTTGGGTGCCCTCACCCTGTGCTGGGATAAAGCAGTCAGGACCCAGGTTGCTGCTTGTATTTATGGTGTCTCCCAGCGTGGAGACCTTCCTGTGTCTCTGGTCCTGGAGCTTCTTTCAGGTTTAAATTCCTTTCTGTTCCGTAGGTTAATTTTCTTATCAGGAAACAGCTCCAGGATTGTCCCTAACACGGAACTTTTACAGTAGAGGGGCCTGGATTAGAACAGCCCAAACCAGGACTTGGTCCCTGCCCGTGTTTTCCCTCCTCTCTCCCATCCTTTCCCCATTTCCCCCCAATCCCCACCCTCTGCCCCAGGTTGGGTTTGGGGGTCCCAGGCCCCTCCTGCCCAGTCTGGGGGTCCCGTCCCCCCTTTCCCTCCATTCTGGCCCCTCCCAGCAGCTTTTTCCTGGGAGGAATCCCCGAGTTTGGGGATTTTGGGGTGCAGGTCTGGAGGGGGACAGCTCTGGGTGGCTTTGCCCTCCCTGTTGTGGCCTTGTCCCCACATGTCACTGGCCATGTTTTATGGTGTAGCGGTTTTACATTCAGTGAATTTGTTTGCAAAATTTATCATCGTGGTTTGAGTGTTTACCTTTTTTTTTCCCTGTGAAATGTGAACTGGAGAAGCAAAACAGGCCTAAACTTAAACAAATAGATTCAAAGAACACCAAAAAAGTGGAAAACTGATTAAAAAAAAAAAAAAAAAAAAAAAAGAAACTTACAAACACTTCTCCTTCTGCGAACTGTTTGCTTTTTTACAAACAACATTGAGAGACACAAGCTGTAATTTTCAGTCAGTTTTATTATTTAAAGATAATCTTTTATCATTTTGTGAGAAGAGTCTCTGTAGAGTCTGAGGGAGAAATTCACTACAAGAAAAAATAGTCTGGTGGCTCTTTATGTCACAAATCTGCCACCACTTGGAATTTTTGCAGATTTCTGCAGTTCCACTCACTTGCAGCCGTTCCCTGTGGCTGCTCACGGGTCTCCCATGATATTTGGGGTACTATTTAAGAATGCTTCTTCTAGTGTAAAACAAGGATTCTCTGCTTTTATCTCTAAAATTGTCTCTGTCTCAAAAGAAACAGAGACTTTTTTTTACCCCAGGAGCCAAGGCCTCAAATAACTTTTTTTCCTAAAATTATTTTTGTCTCAAAGGCTGAGATCTTATTTTACCCTAGGAGAGGGAGCTTACTCTAAAATTCTCAATTAAATATCAAATATATTTGTCTACAACTTTTGACTAGAATTAGCATTCCCCCAAACAGCATGAATAAGTTACAGAAAATAATTGATTCTCTATAATTTACTAGAGAAGTCTAGGTAATAAGGCAACTCCTCACTCTCTTCTTCAAATACTTTTCTCCAGTTCTTTTCCACACTCTCCACATTTAAACTGCGCTGTGTCAATTCTTTCTCTCAGAGAAGGGTCGGTGCTGTGAGGAAAGGGTTAAATCTGCTCAGAGTTTTTCTCTCTCTCTGGCTGCAGTTTATGGTGTTGGATTTGCTGGTGATGAGGGGGAAAAGAACTCACACTGAGAGATCAGAGCACCGGGGGCAGTCTGGAATTAACAACAGGCAGGACCATAAATGCTTTTTTATAATTATTTTTGCCCACCCTTCAGTCTGCCCCTCCAGCCAAAAGGAAAAGGAAAACTCGGACAAAGCCTCATCTTTGCGTGGATATTACCAAAAGTCTCATTCGGGTTTCTCAGTGGTCAAACCATGTGCCAATAGCTCAGAATTGGCTTCTGGTAATTCCCTTTCCTTTCCCAAACAATCCTGAAGTCCCAACAGGGCAATAATCCATATTCCTCTTTAATTAAAAATCAAATTGTGTTAACACATAACACAGGTGTGACAGGCCATGTCCCAAGTGTCACTGGCCATGTCCCCACGTGTCACTGGCCATGTCCCCACGTGTCACTGGACATGTCCGAGGAGGAGGAGGAGGAGGAGGAGGAGGAGGAGGAGGAGGAAGAGCAGAGCAGGAAGGGTTGGATGGACGGGCACAGCCCAACAGGATGAGGTTTAACAAGTCCAAGTGCCCAGTCCTGCCCTTTGGCCACATTAACCCCTGCAGCGCCACGGGCTGGGCACGGTGTGGCTGGACAGTGGCCGGGCACAAAGGGACCTGGGGACACTGGGGACAGCAGCTGGACACGAGCCAGCAGTGTGCCCTGGGGGCCGAGAAGGCCAAGGGCTGCTGGCCTGGATCAGGAGTGGTGTGGCCAGCAGGAGCAGGGAGCTCATTCTGCCCCTGGGCTCGGCACTGCTTGGAGCCCTGGAGAATGAGAATTTCAGACTTTCTGTGCTGACAGGCACTGACCCCCCAGGAAAACTCTGCATTTGACCTGAGGCCGTGGAAAAGGCTTCCCAAATTATGGGATGGCACTGGGATTGTGGGTGTGCAGTTTGAATGGAGCTGTGTGGTCTCACACGGTGGAAAAATTAGAGTTTAGGCTTTTAGAATATACCAATATATATTTTAACAATGGAGGTTTTAGGGTGTGGGCTCAGTCTTTGTTTTGACCTTCTTCCTTCATATTCCTGGGTTTGGGTGGTATCTTTTAATTATGTAGAAAAATCAGTATTGTAGATCACAGGCTGTTGGTTATTGGGTTAAAAGTAAAAATAATTTAGATATCATTTAATGATTGGAGAGTTTGTTCTTAAAAGATCTTGGAAAGAGTTAGAGATGGAGCCATTTTTCACTTAGTTAGCCAGAACTCACAACTTGTGACGCTGTAACAAAGATAAGAATTAATTAACATCTGAGTCCAAACATGAAACAACCTCTCTGGTTCAATTAAACCCCGGCTCTAACAAGGAAAAGAAGATAAAAACCCACAGGCACTGGTGAGGGCTCACCTGGAGTGCTGTGTCCAGTTCTGGGTGTCTCAGTTTGGGAAATCCAGAATTCGGCCACCCCCAAACCCCCAAAATCTCGGAAAAGCGAGGAAAACCCATAGAAAAAAAACCCTCATGGGTCAAAGTTTTTCCCTAAAATCCCCCCAAATCCCGAAGAAATCTCCAATCCCAGGGTTGGACCCCCTTAACCCCCTCCATCCCCACATTCCCACAGATCCCGGGAACCCCAAATCCCAACCCCGCGGCTCCAGGACCCCCCAAACCCCACCTTGGACCCCCCAAATTCCGGGCAGGGTCAGGGCCAGCAGCAGCAGCAGCAGCCAGGGGAGGCTCCGCGCTCCATCCATGGCTCCTCGGGATCCCGGGAAATTGGGAAGGGCCGGTGCCGGTGCCAGAAAAGCGGCGGGAACTGGGGGGAGCGGGAGTGGGGGAGCAGCGCCCCAAAAAGCGCTCAGCCAATGGGAGCGCGGCGTCGCTGCGGGTCGGGACTTGCCGGAAAAAAAAATTAAAAAAAGGTCGCCCTGAAAAATTCCAGCCAATCAGAGTTCTTATTGCTGATGACTCATTAGTCGCCGGGTAGATCCTCTAAAAAACGGGTCGGAAACAGAACCCGCGAATCAGAGCGCGCAATAAACACCTCCAGCCAATCAGAGCGTGCCCCAAAAAAAGCCCCAGCCAATGAAACTCCGTCCAAAACCACGCCCGACCAATCAGGGAGCGCGTGGCTGATGACCCCGCGCTGCTCCGCGTTATTACTCTCAGTTCAGCTCTGCTGCTTTGGGGCTGGCGGCCCCTCCCGGCGCTGGCCATGGGGCGAGGGGCGGCAGCCGGGGCCGTACTGGGGGCACTGGTGGTGCTGGGAGCGGCCCCGGCTGCGGGCGCGGAGCTCTCGGGTGAGCGGGGGGACACGGGGGAAAAAGGGAAAGCTCGGAATGGGAGCGGGGGAGGAGGAGGAGGGGAGCCCCGAAAGGAAGAGCGGCGGGGGCTGAGGGTCGGGGGAAGGTGAGGGAGGGGTGGGAAAGTGGGGAAAGGTGGGTAGGGTGGGAAAGCGGAAGCGGCAGCGCGGGCAGGAGGGTCCCGGGGCGGCCGTGGGGCACAGGGGGTGCGGGGTGGGGATCCGGGGTGGCCCCCGAGCTCTGGGGGTGCTGGGGGGACACTCCCTGACCTGTGACCTGCACACCCAGGGGTGTTCCAGATGATGAGGAAGTCCGAGTGTCACTTCATTAACGGCACGGAGAAGGTGCGGTACGTGGAGAGGTTCATCTACAACCGGGAGCAGCTCGTGCACTTCGACAGCGACGTTGGTTACTACGTGGGGGACACCCCCGATGGGGAGAAACAGGCTCGGCACGCGAATAGCCAACGGGAGGACGTGGAGCACAAACGGAGTCAAGTGGACAATTACTGCCGGCGCAACTACGAGGTGTCCGCCCCGTTCCTCCTGGAGCGCAGGGGTGAGCGTGGGGCAGAGCGTGTCCCCTCGGGCCCTGCCCTGGCAGTGACCCTGGAGCCCCTCAAACCCTCCCTGGGAATCACCCCAGAGCCCTCAGCCCTCCTTGGGCCCATCCCCGGGGCCTCCTGTCCCTCACCGGGACCCCCGAGATTATCCCAGTCCATCTCAGTCCGTCCAGGTCCATGCCCAGACTCCTCCAGTCCATTCCCAATCCATCCTACCTTATCCCAGTTCCTCCCAGTCCATTCCCAGTCCGTTCCCAGTCACTCCCAGTCAATTCCCAGTCAATCCGAGTCTTTCCCAGTCCATCCCAGTCTCTCCCAGTCCATCCCAGTCTCTCCTAGTCCATTCCCAGTCCCTCCCAAGCCCACACCGCCCCTCCCCTCTCTCTCCCAGTGCCCCCCAGCGTTTCCATCTCGCTGCTGCCCTCCAGCTCCCAGGCCGGCAGTGCCAGAGGCCTGCTGTGCTCCGTGATGGATTTCTACCCCGCCCACATCCAGGTGAGGTGGTTCGAGGGCCAGCAGGAGCTGTCGGGCCAGGTGGTGGCCACCGACGTGGTCCCCAACGGGGACTGGAGCCACCAGCTGCTGGTGCTGCTGGAAACGCCGCCCCGGCGCGGGCTCAGCTACACGTGCCAGGTGGAGCACGTCAGCCTGGAGCAGCCCCTGAGGCGCCACTGGGGTACGGGGGAGCCACTGGCCGGGCTGGCAGAGGCACTGGCGTGTGCTGGGAGCGAGTGGGAGGGAACTGGAGAGATCCTGGTTGAACCTGGGAGAGGGGCCGGGGGCTGAGCAGGAGTCGGGAGGATGCTGGGGAGGGGGGTGTGGGGTCCCGGGGGTGCTGGTGGGCGCCGGGAGGGAGTTTGGGGGCGGCGGGTGGAAGTGGGAGGGATTGGAGTGAGGCTGGAGGGGCTGGGAGGAGCTGGGGGAGGGGCAAGCGGGGCTGGGGCTGAGGTGGGTTGTGCTGGGAAGAGAGTGGGAGGGGTGTGGGGGAGCGGTGGAGGGGCTGGGAAGGGACTGGGAGAGGGTTTGGGGGGGGGGTTGGTGGGGCTTTGGTGGGGGGCGAGCGGTTTGGGGCTGTGGGCTGGTGAGAGGGGCCAGGAGGGGCTTTGGTGGGCGGTGGGGAGGTTTTGAGGGCTCCTGGGTGTGCTGGGGGAGACTGAGAGGGAGTTTGGAGGGGCTTGGGGTGTCTGTGAGAGGTTTTGTGGGGTCCCGACCCCTCTGTCCCCCCAGAGATGCCGCCGGACGCCGCCCGCAGCAAGATGCTGATGGGGATCGGGGGCTTGGTGTTGGGCTCGGTGTTCCTGGCGCTGGGGCTGGGCCTCTGCCTGTGCAAGAAGGTCAGGGGGGTCCCGGGGGTCGTGTCCCCCCTCCCCCAGAGCGTGTGTGCCCCCCCGGGGCCCCCCAGCCCGGTGTCACCCCCTTTTCTCTGCCCACAGAGCTCCTGAGCCGCCGGCGGCCGCAGCCCCTCCCCGTGGCCTCGGGCCCGGCCGGGACCCCCCGCTCCGTCCCCAAGATGATTTTGGGGGCCTCGTGTGTCCCCCCTGCCCGTGCCCAGAGCTGTCCCTGTGTCCCCGCCCGGCTGCTCCCAGTGTTCCCAATAAAGCTTTGAAGTTTGCCCTGGTCTCGGGGAGCAGCTGCCCCAGAACCTCCCCCAGGGGTCTCCCAGCACAGCCAGAGCCGCTGGGCCTGGGGTCCCCAAAGCCCTCAGCAAGCCCCATGTCCTTCCCAGGAACCCTCAGCTCCCTCAAACCCAGCATCCCCCACAGCCCCTGCAAGTTCCCCCCATGGCACCGGCCATGCCCATGTCCCCACATGTCACTGGCCGTGTCCCACCCTGTCCTCACCCGTGGCTGTCTCCCCACAATGTTTCCATCCCTGTCATTGTCCCCCACGTCCTCATCTGTACCCGTGTTCCCCCCGTGTCCCCATGAATGACCATGTACCCCCCAAATATCCATGTGTCCCCATGTCACTCTCCATGTCCATGTCCCCTGTCATCCCAACCATGTCTTAGTTCCATGTCTTTATTTTTACCACAGTGTTGGATATTTTAAATGAAGAGAAATGAAAAGCAAATGAAGGCCAAAAGAAAAGGATTTCCCTGTCTGTGCCAGATGAGGATCCACATGCTTAGATGGGAGGGAAGTACCATTTCTGGAGGGGTTTCCACCGCAATCTCCAAAATCTTGGTCTTTGCCCCAGATCATCACCATTTGGCTGTGGAAGACACTCTTGGGCAATAGGAAATCAAAATCATGGAATCCCTGAGGTTGGAAAACACCTCCAAGACTATCCAGTATTTATTGATGCCCCCATGTTGGAGTTGAGATGGCCATGAACTCAGAGTGCTTCAACAAAAACTTCAGAGGCCTTCAAGTATCAGCACCTTGTTATCTAGAAGTTCTTCATACCTTTTCTATGTAGCAATCCTCCAGGCAGCTCCACACAGCTCAGGCTCTTTTTCTCCTTCTTCTCTCTTTCTTTGGCAGTTCCAGCTCACTGCTTCCTGTCCCTAGAAAAGCCACTGAACCCTGTCTGTCCCTCATGCAGTGGCTCACCTTATCTGTCCCTTGCCCAGCCTCCTGTCCCTTCCTCCTCACAGCACGGCCAGCAGATGCCAACTGACTCTCTACCAACTAACTCACTTTTGTATCACACCCATAGCTGTGAGGGCAAGGCTGTTCTCACTCTTCAGTAATTAACACAGCTGCAATATATAGGGGCAGGATTGCCCTTAGCACTACATCTGTCTCCCCATTCCCCCAGAAGACAGAATTGAACACAAAAGATTTTCTGGGGTTAAAAGACAACAGTGACGGCACAATCAGCCAATGGCGGCGAGCGAGGCCCGGGCTGTGCACACGGCCCACACCCGCCCCGCGCTCTCAGGCCCCGCCCCCGGGCTGTGGGAGGGGAAAGCCGCAGATGAGGAACCGCCCTGGGACGGGCCCGGGCCCGAGTCGGGATTGAGCTGGAAACACAAACAAAGTTCTCCGCACCTCCCGGCCCGCCTTTCCCAGCCCTGCGTGTTCGCTGCCACCGCCTCCGAGGAAAGCCCTCAGTTCTCCCGGCCCTACTCAGGAGCATCAGCGCATGGCTTTGATTTCGCCAAAAAAAAAAGGGAAAAGCCCCAAGGCCCTTGGGCTGAGTGGAGGAGGGGGGAGATTTCTGTGAGAAAACTCCAGAAATCTTTTTTCCCGAGGCGGGGAAGAACAAAGCCAAGCCCAGTGAGGCGGGTCGCTCCCAGCAGCGCCTCTCTGCCGTCCCAGCTGAAGCCCTCGCTGGCTGCTCCGGGCTGGACGGGCGCACCGGGAGCGCTGGGAAGGGGCCCCGGCTCGGGGCGCGGCCCCCGGGGCAGCCCCGCGGCAGCTCCAAGGCTCCGCCAGCCGGGATGGAACGTGGCAGGGGGAGCGGGGAAGGGACGGGGCTGCCGGCGCCGAGGGAACACCAGGGACACCGGGGGCGCTTCACAAGTATTTAATGAGAAACCCCAAAATTATAAAGAATAAAAGATCAGCAGCAACAGTGGCATCCTAAGTACTGATGGGGGTCATGCAGAGCCATCCCAAAGAAAGATGTGAATTGGAATGGACCCACAAGGATTGAGTCCAACCCTTAAGGCATTGGTGCCTGTGAGGTCAAATCACACATTGGCATTATTGGCACCTTGCCCCAGCCACAGTCACATGGAAGCACTTGCTTGTGGTCTGTATCCACAGTGTTATACCAATATAGATATAAAAGCTTAGTGTATAAATATAGTGTTAGAAGAAGGTATATGAAACCTGTTTCCACAGTGTTATATCTACATATATATACAGGCTTGGTGTATAAATGTGTAGTGCAAGAGAAACAGGATGAGTCCTGGAGTGGCTCCAGGAGAAAGAAACCCCCAGCCCCAGCCCAGCCACACCTCAGCTTCCACATCACCTCCTCTTCCTGCACGTTCATCTCCTGGAGACCAGGCACTGAGGTGACCCTGAGACAAAATACTGAGATGTTCATGAGATCAGGCACTGAGGTGACCCTGAGGGTCAGTGCAAGGCAGACACTGTGCCTGAGGAAGGACATCCCAGGGTCTGGGAAAGGGCAAAGCTGTGACTGCCCAGCACAGAGAAGGTGCTTTGTCCATCCCCTGTCACAGCCGAGTTTGGGCTCTGCTGCACAGATAGGGCATCAGGTATGAGCAGGGCACACTCCTGAGTTTATTCTCAGCCAGGAAAACACACTCTGCATCGCCCAGGACAGGAACCCTGCAAGGAGGAGCAGAGACAATGCTGGCAACACAGGGGACACATTGTGCTCCCATGCCCCCATTCCCTGCCCACATCCCCCAGGCCCTGCTCGGCTCCCTGGGACTCACGAGGAGTTGAAGCTGCTGCCGTCCTCCCACTGAAGCTGCTGCCCCCGTCTGCGCAGCCCCAGCCAGAGATTGACCTTCCGGCTGGGGCGGGACAGGAACTCCTGGGAAGTGAAGAGACCAGCAGTCAGATCTGCACCCCCAGCCCAGGAGCCCCCCAGGCCCCCCTCGGACACCCCACACCCCCAGCCCCTCACTCACCATTTCCTCATCCCTGAGCACGGCCAGGGAGGCCCTGAGCTCAGAGCACCGAGCCTGACCCTGATCCCAGGTGTGCTGATCCTTCGAGAGGAAGTAGCAGATCCTGCGGTACCCGACCCAGTCATCAGGACAGGCCAGCGGAGTGCCAGGAAAAGCTGCAATGTTTGTTTGTCTTCCCCCTGCAGAGGGAAGAGGAGAAGGTCCAGGATTCCCCTCCACAGGCAATAGGGACCCTGCTGTGCCCCGAGGGGCTGGGCTGAGGCAGCTGCTCCTCCCTTACCTGACAGCACAGCCAAGGCCGGCACCAAAGCCAGGACCAGCATCACGAGCAGAGTCAGGACCAGGGTGACCTTGGGATGGGATCTGAACCTCTCACCTGCAGCAGTAAAGAGTCCATGGCTGTGAGGACGGGGCTGTCCTGAGCACGCCCAGCCCTCACATCCCCCCACCCAACACCCGGGGGACACAGGAGGGATCCCCCATTCTGTGTGCCCCTCACTCAGCTGGCAGCAAGAGAAACAAGGGACAGGGGCACAGCCAGGGCCAGGGCACAGCCGGGGCCAGAACTGCCCAGCGCCGGGGGCAGCCGGGGGTGTCGGTCCCGGCCCCTGCGGGGGCCCAGCAGAGCAGGAGGGCTCTTCCAGAGCCCTGGAAACAGCCACAGCCCTGCCAGCCCTGTGCACCTGTGGGGTGACACTGTCCCCTCCCTACAGCCCACGGCGCTGGCCCTGCACTCACACAGAAACTGTAGGGGTTTCTTCTGTATGTTCTCAGCTTCTGATCCGTTCTGGCATTTCAGGGGCTTCTTCACCCTCCCAGTACTGGAGCGGGGCTCATTCTCCACATCTTCATTCATTGCACACCCACCAGTGGCCCCTTCCTGCTTAGGACAAGTGGCTTCTTGCTCCCCCCTCCGAGCTCCGCCAGTGCCGCCTCACCGGGCTCCGGCCGCTGCCGCCGCTCCCGGGCCCGCACACGCTCCGGAATGCGGAGTGGGACGGAGCTGGATCCTTTCTCGACCCGCGTTCTGAGCAATCCGCGCGTGGAACACGAGGAGAGGCGGGAGACATCAGGTGGAAGGGCAGCTTGGCGCTCTGCACGGAACGGCCCCGGCTGTTTTCCCGAACTCCAGCGGTTTCTCGGGAAAGGTGGCTGAGGAAAGACCCCGGCGCTGTGCCCGGAGGGACATCCCAGCCCAGTTTCACATCCGACTTTTCAAATTAGGGAAACAATGGAATAGTCACAGGGCGGGATCGCGGCAGTTCCGTGCCGCGCGCCAAGCCCGCCCCTCTCCCCCATTGGCCGACGTCTCCCGCCGCGTCTCCTTCTCGCGCGCTGATTGGTCAGAGCTGGGCTGAGGGACGATCCCGGCCCGCCCACTCCGCCATGCTCGGATCGGCCCCCGGAGCGCGGAGCGACTCTGGAAACCGGGACCGGCCCCGGGAGCGGCGGCAGCGGCCGGAGCCCGGTGAGGCGGCACTGGCGGAGCTCGGAGGCGGCCCCAGCGCAGGTGGGAGCCGCGCTCGGTTCTGCCGGGGCTCGGGGCTGGCTGCGGGCGGAGGGGGCGGCAGGGGGCTCCGGCGGGTTCCTTGTGCCGTGTCGGCGCCGTGTTGCCCGTGGCCTGAGGGCGCTGCGGGAGCGGCTGCCCGCGCTCTCCTTCCCGCCGCTGCCTCGGCAGGAGCCGCTGCCGGAGCAGCGCCGGCTCGTCCCGGTTCCTGTGGGGAGGACGGAGGTGGCCGCCCTGTCCCCGGGGGGGGCTGTGCGGGAAAATTCCCAGAGGTGGCCAGAGGTTTGTGTCCCCACAGGAGCCCGAGGAGTCCTGTAAAAGTGACTTTATTCCTGAACAAAGGGAGAGGCCGTGCGGCCTTTGCCGGGGGGTCTCTCCAGTTGTTGTAGGACGCGGCCTCCTTTTTCTCCTGATTTTCCCTTCTGCATCTCCCTGTCCCTTTGCCCCGTGGCGAAGGTCCTTGGAAAGTTCCGACTTCCCGATCCGCCTCCTGCATGTCCTCGTTAATATGCGCCCCCCTTTTGTAGAACATCCGATATTCACGGCTCTGCTCAGTCTTTGTTCTTCTTCTCCGTGTTCAGGAATTTCGCAGGGCCTTGGCTGAGCACAGTCCGTGTCAATGAGGAACATTTTCTGAAACTGATGGATTCTCCCGTTGCTCCCTTATCTCCCAGTCCCCGGCCCTGTCTCCAAGCAGATTCACTCGTTGACTCTGTTTTTTCTTGCTGGGTCCTCTTTGGTTTTGGGATTATTGTCAGTGACCTCAATTCTGAGGAAAACGAATATTCAGTCTTAGAATATTTTTCCAAAGTTCAATAAGGGAAAAACCAGTTCCATGTCCAGCGCTGGGTGTTCCTGGCGATCAGCCAAGGGACCCGTGGGTGCATTAAGACAGTGTTATCTCTGTACTGTTACTTTACTAAGGCACATACATGTTCATGAGTTTCATGCATTATTCAAATAGTCTTGGTAGCTTTCATTGTTATAGAAACTTTGCCTTTTTTTGGGTTTCTGTTCTGGCTTATCTAAATAACATCCTGTGGATCAGGTCAATATATTTTATTTCTTCTTGTGGCTTCATCCTGTTGTTTCACACTTCCCAGATACTGAACAGGTAACAAATTCTTCTCGAATTCTTCTCCCGTGCTCTGGTTGGTGTCACCCTTATCACTTGGAGAGGTCAGTCAGCAGATGTGGGAAACAACCTAATTGCTTTACACAGTTCTCTCGGTTACAAGAAGTATTTTAACATTTTATATTTTGCTAAGGCCTATGGTACAATACATTCATCACATAATTATTTCTATAAGCTGTAAGATGAATACATTAACGTAACACTCATCACACTACTATTTCCATGGGCTTTACTGTGCATACTAAAATGAGAAATAAGTTTTATTAACAGGCAGCTAAAAGAGATTATAAATTCCACTGCACTTGAAATCAATAACCACATATAAAGACTAATGCACAAATGTGAAAGCCAATATTATGGGGTCATTTTTAACAGTTCCTGTCCTTTTGTAGCCGTGTGTGGCTCAGGAGGCCTGGCTGCCACCTGCATCCCCTTGCTCAGCTGTGAATGAGCTGCCCTCAGCAAGGTGTGGTGCAGGGCCCAAAGATGAGAGTTGCTGTAGCACAACAGAGGAGAAAGAGCATTCGTTTAACCCAGGGCTGCATCAATTGATCTCTTTTCTCTAATTAAATCACCACAGACTTGGATTCCCAAGTGATTTCTCTGAGCCTGTGGTAGCACAAACAGCCCAGTGGTCTGATGCTCCCTGTGTGACACAGACAGTGCCAGCACATGTTGGAGTGGGGAGAGGGATGATTCCCCCCACTTCTTGTAGTGAAGTTTTCACACCATTCTCCACTGGCTGTTTCCCTTTGCAGCTGAAGCAATTTGTGTTGCAGAGTCAGATCTCCTTCCTGTGGGCTCTGCCTTTGGCTGTGCCAATTCCATCTGTGCAAGCAGGCAGAGCTTGGGCTGAGGGGCAGAGGGAATCAGCCCAATTCCTCCCGCAGGCAAGAAGAGCCTGGTGCACTGTCCCCACTTTTCCCCAGCAGTGTTAATTTGCATTTCTAAAGCTCCTCTCCTGGCTGCCTGGAATGGAGCTTCTCTTCCAGAGCAGCCACTGAATGACTCACATGTGCCCCCCCCCCCACAATCTGCTTTTAACTGTTAATTTAACTGTTAAATTCTTTTAACTGTTTATGCTTTAAAGGGTCACCTTTAAAGCCCTTCTAGTTTTGCAAAATGCAGCCTAAAGATGAACATCGAAAAATCCAAACCGAAATTTTGCCATCCCTAAGAGCCTCACACAAACATAGACAAAAACATTTCAAAGTAATCAAGTTTTATCTACTTTTTCTCCTGGGACTAAGAATTGATTCTCACCGCTGATCCAAACGTAACTGACAATATAAAAACAGGATTATTATGAGAAATCATTGTGGTGGTGTAATCTTGTCACAGAAACTGCGAGAAAAACAGAATTTGTCCAACAATATTTTTATTGTTAGAGAGTCAAGGCATTACTTGATTTTGGCCAGGATGTGCAACTGAAATCATTTCATCCACTCGTAGCCAGGGTGTGCAGAGGAAATCATTCCATGACACGTGAGTTTTACTGGATTTTTCCTAAACTTTCTACTGTCTGAACCCATAGAAATCCTTTGGTTTGATGTTCATTGCTTCCAAGTCGCTGAGTTCTGAGTATTTGGTTTCCTATTGGAGCCGGATTTCTTTGCCTCTGATGTTAATTAGGTCCTCACTCCTGGATTTCCTCATCAGCCTTTTCCAGACCAGGTGTCTCCAGCTATTCCAGGGCAGTGTCTGGGGCAGATGTTGGTTGCTGTTTGCTGATGGTCGTTGATGTTTTGTTGATGGTCGTTGTCTTTGTGGGTGTCTTTTGGGCTATTCCCAGTCTGCTGAGATGTTAAACTCATCTCTGTTGAGTGATGTAACATCCTTTAAAAGATAATATTTAAAATTCCTTTCCCAGGGCAAAGGCAGACCAAGCCTGACTAGAGAAATAAGATTTTTTTTAAATTTGAACTTGGTATATTTTGGAGCAATGTGATCCCATCCAGCCCCGTGTGTGAGTGTGACTGAGAGCCAGAGTGGAATTGTCCCGTTGTGTTCCCCAGCCCCTGTGGCGAGTGCAGGCACAGAAAGCCCTGAAGCTGAAGCAGTGGCAGCAAGGCTGGGCCCCCAGTGTCTGGAGATGGCCCAGGAGGTGCCCAGGCAGACTATTCCAGCAGAGGATCTGTGGGCAGGCACAGGGGCTTCCCCCGCTGTGGAGCCCTGGCTGCTGCTCCGGTGCCTTCAGGGCGGGTCAGTCGTGGCCTCCCATCCTCCTCCTGCAGCCGGGAAGTCCAAATCTCCTTTGGGCCTTCCGAGCCCTTGAGCCCAGGGTGAGGGGTCCCCCCGTGCTGAGCTGTGCTGGGGCTGTTTCTGTGCTCAGGGACAGTTGGGATGGGCCACTTGGCCCCCAGTGGTGCTTCTTCCCACTCCTCAGGCAGGGCCCCATGTCCTGCTTGGATGGTGTGAACAGCAAAGTCCCAAGGCAGGGTCTGTGCCAGCCCAGCTTCCAGTGGGAGAGATTTCACAGGAGACAGGATTCTGGCCACAGGCTGCTTTAAATACACATCCCTTATCTCCAGCCTGCACTAGGTGGAGAATTGCCAGGGGAAGGAATTCCAAAGATCAATCCCAAGGGAGATAATTGAATATCTGCCCTGGATCTGGCTCTTATTCTTGCCAGAGCCAATGGCAAAAGCCCCACCTGTGGCATCTTGGTTTCTGTCAGCAGCTTCCAAAGGTGTTTCTTTATTTCCCCATTCATTCTTTCTACCTGACCTGAGCTCTGGGGGTGCCAGGGGTTGTGGAGGTCCCATTGTGTTCCTAAAGCTGCCAGAACCCCCTGAAGGATCTTTCCTGTAAAATGAGTTCCCCTATTGTAGTTTATTGCTTCCACAATCCTTTCTCTTGGAATTATTTGTTTCAGAAATACCTTTCTAAGTGATCTAGTGATTACTGCAGAAGTCAGAATTGCTTTTGGCCCCCCTGTTGGGTGACATGGTGTCAGCAGGAGATATTTCAGCCTTCCTGCTCAGGGCATTTCAGTCCCAGGCTCTCACAGGCACACACAGCTCTGCCGGTTGAGCTGACCATGTGGGGGGTAACCTGTGCTTTGTCTGATTCCCTTTCCTAAATAACAGCGTGTCTTGTAACTCTTTTCCCTTCTGCTGCCCTTGGAGCCCCATCCAGAAACACCTTTTCTCCCTGAGGCCAGGGAATGTCTCATCAATCTCTCCCAGCCTGGCTCTGGAGCTCTGTCACCTCAGTGCAGTCATGGGTTTCTCCCCAGCCCCTGTGCAGGCTGTTCCAACAGGAGGCTGGGTTAAACCCTTCCCCTGTCCTCACTTCTAAATCCTCCTGTGCCACTGAACAAGTTTCCTGCTGTAATAACCCAGCCCTGCTCTTTTGGTTCTCAGAGCCTGAACTTGATGCCAGACTTGGACAACAGGAGATCCTTGTGCTGTCAGTTTTCAGGCCTCAGGTCCCATTCAAGCTGTGGCTGCACAATTCTGCAGACAGTGGGGCCACTCTGGCCACTGGGTTAAACATTTTAGCACAAGAATTCCTTTGGCCTGGCCCTGTTTAACACTCACATACAATTCCAGTTCATTTTCTGAGTCTGGAGGAGCCATGGCTTGAGCATCAATCATTTTGGGATTCTTTTTTTCATTTCTCAAGTTTTGGGGGGAAAGAGCAAGAGCAAGAGAGAGGGCACCTTGTTACAATCCATTCCCTCTCTTTTTGTGTTGAATATTCTAATTCACAGTGACCAACCGGTGCAAGATACAAAACCTACAAACTTTGCATGCAGCCTATGAGAACTACTATATTACCATGTCATTTTATATTCTAAACTCTAAAGACTACTTTTCTTATCTGCTTTTTCCCTGATCCCTTGCAAAGTGGAAAGGCTGCATTCCTGAGTCCTTTTGTTTCTGCCCTTCAACCCATCTCCAGCTAATCACCGTTTTCCTGCCTCCCGTGCCTACATGTCAAAGCTGGCTTTCATTTCTATTGCACTCACAGGTTTTTCATCTGCAGTATTTCTTGCCAGACAATCATATCCATAAGTCCTTCCTGTCCCATCTTTCCCAACAGTGCTGGTTGCTTCAGAGTAATTTGGAGAGGCTGGGAATCTAATTTTCCTCTTTCCCTGGGGCTGCCCACACTTGTGGGTTCACTTCAGCACAGGCCTTGCCAGACATTTGACACAGAGGTACAAGAGAACTGGCCTCTGTATCACCTTTTACAATATTAATTTGCATTCCCAATTTAGCCATCAAAGACCTTCCCAGTAAATTACAATGACAATGAGGAGCAAAGAAAACTTCCTGCATTTCAAACCCATCCCTGGCATCTGCTGATAGTGGTTGAATAAAACACAGCCCCTCATCTTTCCCACTTGTCCCCTGGATAATCAAAGACAGTTTTGGCCTTTTCCCCCCTTAGGTGTAAGATTGAGAGTGAGTGGAGAGGCCCCTGTGTGTATGAGGAAAGGCCTCGTGTGGATGCAGCCCCAGGCTGAATGTTGTCAAGGGCTCCAGTGTGGTGGGTCCCTGGTGTAATGGGAGCTGTGGCAGCCCTAGGAATCCATGTCCGTGCAGGGCTGGACTTGCTCCTGCTGAGGGTGCTGCTGTGTGTGCTTGCAGTGTCCCTGTGGGCTGCAGATGGATCCCTGCTTCCTTGGCAGGGGCTGTTTGGGTGGGCTCTCCCCTGCCGAGGAGGGCAATGCCTGTGCCAGGTGCTTGTGGCCGAGCCCGTCCCCTCGGTGCTGGGGCCCCCTTGGGCCCTGGGCTTCATCCCTCAGGGGCTGTGGAAACTCTGCCATGGCCTTTGCCTTCAGCTTGGCCTTTTCCTGCTCCCTTCTTGCCTTCACCTGCTGTGCCTTTGTGCCCAAGTGCTGCAGGGGCTTCTTGTGCCCCTCGTGCAGCCCCCCTGAGTGCCTGTGGGTGCTCATCCTCTGACAGCTGCTGAGCTTTCTGCACAATCATTCCTTTCTGCAGGGCCCAAACAAGATCCTTCAAAGATGATCTGGATCCTTCCCGGGATAATGCACATTTCCCAGCTGTTCCTTCCTTCCTTCCTTGGCGCTGGTGCTTGTGCTGGCCGTGCCCTGCAGAGCCCGTATCCCAGAGCCGGTGCCTGTGGTGCCGCAGTGTCCAAAGGCGGCTCCCCCGGCGGGCAGGGCCGGCAGCTCCACGGGGCCGGGCAGCGGCCGGGGCGTCCCGCAGCCTCCTGGGGGCCGGGGGCCAGTGCCGGCCCTGCCCGGGGGGTGGTGGGGTCAGGCAGCGCCCGGCGCTGAGCCCCGGCTGCCCCACAGCCCCGGCCCGGCCCCGCAGCTCCCCACAGGCCCCCAGCCCGTGCTCCCGGTGCCGCCCCTCTGCGCCCGCTCCTGCCGCTCCCCAGCACAGAGAAACCCCCTGGGATCCTGACCTCCTTGTTTGCCTCTCCTGCCAACCGGGCCTACAAACCATCTGCATCAGCTCCCAGAGTTTCAGCATTACACCCTGCTTGAAAACGTCCCAGTCCTCAGTATTTTTCTCTTCCTGCTCTTTTCCATCATCCTCTTTCTCACCACAGAGATTCCTCCTGCTGCCTCTTGCCTTAACTGTAATCCCGCACCCTCCCCTTCCCCCTCACCCTTCCCAGCACACCAACACCATCCATCCCCTGCTGTCTAAATCCCTTCTGGACTTCCCTTCTTGCCCCTCTGGGTGTCCATGTCCTTAATTACCCGAGTCTTGATGTTTGGGGAGTTTTTTATCTGTGTCTCGATGTTTGGAGGACTTTTGGGCTGAATCCTGGTGTTTTGGAGGTTTTCACAGACACAAGGTGCGAACTGACTTCCTGAGATGAACTTGCAGAAGGAGGAACCCCCAGCCTAAAGTGCTTTCCATTTGTTTTTTCCCCAAACCAGGATTTTTCATTGCCAAGGAGTGCCCAGATGGAGAAGGAGGAGGAAAAGCCCCGGAGATCCCGCAGGAGGAGGGGCTGCAAACCCAGCCCAGGGAGCTGCGAGGAGGAAAGAGCCGCCCTGTGCCAGGAGGGCGGCCGGAGATCCAGGCGGAGCTCAGAGCTGGTGGAGAAGCCTCATGGAGGGGAGAAGCCCCACAAGTGCCTGGAATGTGAGAAGGGCTTCAGGTGGAGCTCCCTCCTGATCCAGCACCAGAGGATCCACACTGGGGAACGGCCCTATGAGTGTGGGGAGTGTGGGAAGGGTTTCACCCGGAGCTCCCACCTGATCCAGCACCAGAAGATTCACACTGGGGAACGGCCCTATGAGTGTGGGGAGTGTGGGAAGTGTTTCAGCTACAGCTCCGTCCTGATCCGGCACCAAAAGATCCACACTGGTCAACGGCCCTTTGAGTGTGGGAAATGTGGGAAGAGGTTCAGAGACTGCACCAGCCTTATGCGCCACCAGGTAGTCCATACTGGGGAACGGCCCTATGAGTGTGGGGAATGTGGGAAGAGCTTTGGATGGAGCTCTCAGCTGAGAAATCACCAGTGTATCCACACCGGGGAGAAACCCTACGAGTGTTCTGAGTGTGGGAAGAGGTTTCAGAACAGCTCTGATCTCCTCAAACATCAGCGGATTCACACAGAGGAGAGGCCCTTCCGCTGCCCCGACTGTGGGAAGGGCTTCAAGCTCAACTCCACCCTCACTGTGCACCGGCGCATCCACACCGGGGAGAGGCCCTACGAGTGTCCTGAGTGTGGGAAGGGCTTCTCCACGAGCTCTAACTTGACCAAACACCAACAGAGGCGCCATAAGGGAAGCCCCACGAGTGCCCCGAGTGCGGGAAGAGCTTCGTGCGCTGCTCCAGCTCCATCCCCCATGGGAGGATCGGCGTTGGATGATCCCCAGTGACCCCGTTGGGCAGAGCCCTGGTGATCCGTGGTCCTGGTGATCCGTGTTGGGAAGACACCTGGCTGGGGGGGCTGCACTGGTTCCTGTCTCCCTGTGGGCACCTGGATGAATGCAGGGGCAGCAATATCCATGGGGATGTAAACTGACATCAAGAATTCATTGGGGAGAGTGGATTTGTTGTCTTTCAAGCCCAAAAAATTATTTTGAGTTCAGTCATATCTTCTAGTGGCATCAAGCAACACTGGATGGTCTTGAGGTCTTTTCCAACCTCAGTGATTCCATTCCAATTTTCTCTGGCCCAAGAGCTTCTTCTGCAGCCAAATGGTGATGGATTGGGCAAAGACCAAGATTTTGGAGACAGTGAGGTGGAAACAGCTTCTTTCCCTCCCACTCAACTATGTGGCTCCTCAGCCGGCATGTACAGGGAAATCCCTTTCTTTTGGCCTTGATTTGCTTTTCTTTTCAGCCTTTCAAAACACCTGAAACTGGGGTAAAAATAAAGGCATTGAAGTAAGACATGGGTGGGGATATGGGGGGACATAGACATGGGGACACGTGGACGTGGATGGGGACGTGGCCATTCATGGGGATGTGGGAGGACAGGGGCATGGACGGAGATATGGGGACAATGACAGGGATGGGAATGTGGTGGGGAGACAGCCATGGGTGAGGACAGGGTGGGACATGGCCAGTGACATGTGGGGCCATGGCCATGGCCAGTGCCATGGGGGGAACTTGCAGGGGCTGTGGGGGATGCTGGGTTTGAGGGAGTTGAGGGTTCCTGGGAAGGACATGGGGCTTGCTGAGGGCTTTGGGGACCCCAGGCCCAGTGGCTCTGGCTGTGCTGGGAGACCCTGGGGGAGGTTCTGGGGCAGCTGCTCCCCGAGACCAGGGCAAACTTCAAAGCTTTTTTGGGAACACTGGGAGCAGCCGGGCGGGGACAGAGTGACAGCGGGGCTGGGGGGACACACGAGGCCCCCAAAATCATCTCGGGGATGGAGCGGGGGGTCCCGGCCGGGCCCGAGGCCACGGGGAGGGGCTGCAGCCGCCGGCGGCTCAGGAGCTCTGTGGGCAGAGAAAAGGGGGTGACACCGGGCTGGGGGGCCTGGGGGGGGGGGGGGGGGCACACACGCTCTGGGGGAGGGGGGACACGACCCCCGGGACCCCCCCTCACCTTCTTGCACAGGCAGAGGCCCAGCCCCAGCACCAGGAACACCGAGCCCAACACGAAGCCCCCGATCCCCGTCAGCATCTTGGGGGGTGCGGGGGCAGCTTTCGGGGGTGGGGGGGCGCAGGATCTGGGAAACAGCGGCGGCTGCTGGGAAGGGACTGGGACGGAATGTGACAGGCTGGGATGGACTGGGACAGACTGGAACACCAGGATATACCAGGGCTGGGACCCAGCGGGACCAGAATTCGGGCACAAGGGATCATACTGGGATTTATTGGGACCACACTGAGGACTACTGGGAACATGCTGAGGGCAGCTTGGTGCTGTTGGCATATACTGGGCATGATTGGGATTGTACTGGGAGTAACTGGAATTGTACTGGGAGTGACTGGAACCAAAGCAGTGGTGAAAGGGTGCAGTTGGAAAGATGCAGGGGGCAGCTGGGATCATACTGGGATCGTACTGGGACTGACAAGGTCACACTTGGAGTGACTGGAATAATACTGGGAGGATCTGGGCATGGCAGGGATCATACAGGGAGTGACAGGGATCAAACCAGACTCATACTGGGAATGTCTGGAAGTTACTGGGATCATACTGGGGGTGACTGGACTCATTCTGGGATCATGCTTGGTGCAGCTGGGACCACAATGGGGCCAAATGGCATCCTAGAGGGAGTGACTGGGAGTGAGTGGGTTCATACTGGAAGTGTCTGGGGCCATACTGGACTCCTACTGGGAGGGATTGAGAGTGAAAGGAACCATACAGGGCATGACTGGGAGGAGCTGGGACCATGTTGGGGACAACTGGGACCTTATTGGGAGTGACTGGGACCATAAAAGCTTGAATGGAGTTTCTATCCTGAGACATTCCCGGGGTGCAGCGGCAGCTCCACATCCCCAGCCTGGGGGGTCAGAGCAGGGGAACCTCTGGCAGCACCTTCAGGGCACAGCCAGGGCAGGAAGGGCTGTGGGACGGCTCCTCCTGCAAACCTCCGGGAGGGGGACAAGGGCTGGGGGGAAATAGACAATAAACAGAGAGACATTGCTGCAGAAGGGCCTCATATTGCCTAAACTAAAGTGTCCAGTACCGAGTAACACCTTGAGGTTATGGAAATCCCAGAGCCCAAGTTGGATTCCCCCGTTTGAAGCTGAAGGAGGAGCTCCACTTGTGACTCTGCTTCATAACGACGAATGTGAAAATTCACCACAATTCCCGGTTCCCTCCCTCCTCTGCCCAGCGGTGCAGGGAGAAGGGATGGGAGTTACGGTCAGTTTGTGCCGCTGCTTCCCCCTTTAGGGACAGGAAGCCTTGCCCTGCTCCGGCAGGTGGGATCTGTCCATGGGGTCAGACCCTGCCCTGTCCAGCGGGGTCCCTCCCCAGCCGTGCGGTCACTCCTCGGCCCGGCCCTGAGGCGCGGGGCAGTCCCGGGGCAGCCGCGCTGCGGCCCCGTCAGCGGCACCGCCGGTTCGTGCCGGGCAGGAGCGGCAGAAGGAGCCGGGCGGCGGCGGGGGCTCAATCCCGCCCGGAGGAAGAAGAGGAAGAGGAAGGAGCCGGGGCCGCCTGCGGTGTCCGATCCCCGGGGAGCAGCGGGGAGGCCTCGGGGAGCGGCGGCGGGCGGGGCCCTGTTGGAGCCGCCCCGAGGGGTTTGTGCCGCCCCGGGTCCATGGAGGAGTCGCTCGGCGAGACGGGCGAGGTGGGAATGAAAGGAGAGGCTAAAATGGAGAGAAAAGACTAAAATGCAATCAACGGGCTGCACCAAGGGCATCTCTCCTGGTCGTGTCTGAAGCAGCTGCACCGAAGCACAGGCAGGGGGTGAATACAATAAAATACAGAGAATAGAGTAAAATAGAATAAAAAAACTACTCTGGGGAGTCCCTGGTGCCCGGTGTCACTAAAGAGCCGCTCTGTGGGATGGGCACTGCCGGGTGTGAGCAGAAGGGCAGGGCCGAGGCGGGTGCAAGGTGTGAATAGAATTGAACATGGAAAATAGAATAAAATACAAGAAAAGAACCGCACCGAGGGTTCTGCGCCGCCCGTGTCATGGAAGAACTGCACCGAGAGTGGCGAGAAGCAGCGGCAGTAGAGAATAGAATAAAAAATAACAGAAACCGCACTGGCAGTGGCCACTCCCCGACACTAAAAGAGCAGAACCGAGGGCTGGTCGGGGCAGCACCGAGGGGTCTGTTGCCTCCTCCGAGGCCTGGCGACCTGGTTTGGGAACGGCACGGCGACCACCTCAGGTCACTCGGGCCAAGAGCTCACAGACACCAATATGGTGGACGGCAAATGGCGTTTATTCACGAGTTACATGGCAATATATAACCTGTGTTTGTGTCATCACTTCCTTCACTTCCTTCTGCGTATGGAACTGGCCTAACTATTGGCTGACATAACATAACAGACAGCAACACTTATGGGGGAAGGGTAGCCCTGTCTTACCGTACAGCGCGATATCTCCCGTTCACTCGTCCCTGTCTACCGCATTTCCCCTCTCCCCTATGATTAACTGTATACGCAAACATATAAAAAGCTCAGGCATAACGCTTTTAAACTGTGAAACAAATAACTGTTGGGAGCTCTTGTTTAAAGCACGTGCTGATGCTCCACTAACATAATGTTGACTCTCTCTAAACGGCTTCTGACAAATGACACAAGACTATTCAGAACACATGGGGCAAAAATTAATACCAACAAGAGCCTCACAATTGGCCCGATCACGGTAGACACCAGGGTGGTCAGCCACGGGGACTGGTTAAAAAGCGATTGAAACCATCCTTGTTGGGCCTCTCTGTCTTTTCTTCTTTGGGCCAGTCTTTCCCTCAGTTTGGCCATCGAGTCTCTAACCACTCTGGTGTGGTTTGCATAGAAGCAGCACTCTTCCCTTAGGGCGGCACAGAGGCCCCCTTGCTGCATGAGTAAGAGATCCAGTCCTCGCCTATTTTGTAAGAAACCTCTGAGAGTGAGGACAATGATTTTTCTAAAAAGGAGATAGACCTTTCGATTTTTTTGCAAGTCCTCATCAATTGTCATTTGCAACTGTGATAGTCCTCGTTGTTGGGTCGCAAGAGCAGAGACATCTGTGGCGGTGCCTGTTGCTCCAAGGCTGAGCAGCACAGCTATGGTCACTCCTGTTAGTAGTTCTCTTTTCTGAAGTTGGTCGAGTTTTTCCACATGGAGGCTTAGCTCCTCTTCGGAATGGTATAGGACCCTAGGAATAATCACAACTTGGACACAAAAGTCGTTAGCATTACTAAAGTCAGAAACGAGCAAGCAGGGGGTGACTCCAGTGCGGTGACAAACCCATATTCCGGGTCTTGTCGGAATGGCCCATTTGTGACTCTTATCGACCGTGGCAACGGCCACACAAATACTTTTACTTTGTTCTGTTATGGCTGTGTTACCGACACATGTACCCAGGCCAGTGACATGGCTAAGAGTAATACCTGTTTGGGAGGTGTTCCATTTGCATTCAACTGAGTTGGGGTCATTCGAGTAAACCAAGGAGGCACTGATGGCAATGCCCTCATAAAATGGGGGTTTAGTGTCATAACACAACCAGCAGGAGTTAGTGAGGTTTGGGTTAGACTGGTTTAATGATATAAAAGCGGAATCTAGCATGCAAGAAAATGATGCATAAGGGGTTGTCTCGTGTACATTCAAACGGGTCGGCAGAGAGCTAAACAAGGTGGGGGTGAGGGTAGAACTGGGTTTTTGTTTTAATGTTTTTCTCATTAGGGCATGGTTGGGTCCTACCAGGTTGGGCTCTTGAGGCAGAGATCAGACTATCTGTATTACAAACCCAGGGTCTTGGCCCCATTTATGAATGAACACCGACCACATTTTTCCTACGGCCCAGCTTGTATCGTCTGGCCGTAAAACTGTTATCTTTAGTTGAGAGCAAGTGCCTCTTTCATATTTCATTCCATCCATTTCAAATTTGGGATGTCAGCATCCATCTGGGGCCCACGTTACTTTCAAATACTCGTCATCTCTGACCAGCTTCTGTCTATCAGATGTCACAATGGTTTCGCACTCCCAGTATCCACAGAACCAATATCCTGGGTAATTACAATAACTCTTCCCAGGATTTGAGCTAGGGCACCAATATGTCCCCCACACTGGTGTGCCTCCGGGCTTCAAGGGCTGCACATGTGGGTAGAGAATGTCTGCGAGCCCTACATAAAAACTGGGGGCACCTGTCACGGTACTATCTCTAATTACCTGTTGTCGGATTTTGGAGAAGCCATCAGAAAGGTCAGTAAGGGTGTGGCTCTGGTTCAGCCTGTGTTACGGCAACTAGCCCTAGAAGCAGGATGACACAAAGGCATCGATACTGCCTGATTTTTACCGACATGGAGTCCTCTGATGTCTTCAAGGTGTCTATTGGCCTGTCATCCTCTTCCCTGGCTGGGGCATACGGGTTACGAAGACATCCACAAATCCAGTCCTGTGGAGAGAAACTCACAGTTTTCATTTAGTTTTATCCCTCAGCTCTGGTTTAATGGACTTAAGCGGACACCATTTAATTTTGCCTTCTTTCTCAACAGCGGCATAGCCTCGCCCTGTTAAGACCAACTGCCACCCCAGTTCCCACTCTCCCAGCTCATTTCTGATTGTGACTGGTGGGCCTTCCTGTAGTGACTGAACAGCCCAATGTTTTTGGGCTGGACTTTTTGTCTCATCTCCCCTGGGAAACTGATTCAGCGCTAGCATCGCCGTGGCTAGCAATCGTGCCTGGTCTCCTGGAGGGACGGCATTTGCAAAGCCTTCTGCCTTAGCTAACATTTCTACTTTAGCTTTCAGAGTCTGATTAGCTCGCTCTACTATGGCCTGGCCTGTGCTGTTGTGCGGGATACCATGTACTAATGTAATGTTCCACTTGGAGGCAAATGTCGGATTGATTTGGAGACAAAGTTTGGGCCATTATCTGTTATAATCTGAGTTGGAATACCCAGCCACACCATGGGGGTCAGCCAGTGCTGGATGGTCACTTTGGAGTTGGTTTTTGGGTGTTTCGTGGCCACAATCATTCCTCTGTGTGTGTCTATGGTCACTGCCAACCAGGCTCTGGGCTTAAGCAGCTGGCAGAGCGTGAAATCCATCTGCCATATTTCAGAAGCTTTAAGGCCTCTGGGGTTAATTCCACTGGACCACAGTGTTGCCTTCTGACAGTGAGGGCAAGTAGCTACGATGTGTCTTGCATCGATGATGGAAACCCCACACTTTCTTGCTAACGCTTTAGCTCTGATGTGGAGTGTTTCGTGCAGCTGATGAGCGTCTCTGAGTGTCCACAGTCCTTTTGCCGTGGCATCAGCTTTATCATTGCCAGTCTGAAAAAATCCCTTAATTGGGTTATGGCTGTTGACATGAATGACCGACACGGTGCCTTCTCGGGAGAGGAGTGCTTCTTCTATCATTACAGCAGTCATGGACGCCGCTACTCCAGGCCTTGCCATGGCTAAGCAGAGCTTGGCCACAAACATTGAGTCGGTCACAATATTAAGATGTTCCTTCGTGAACAGTCCGCAGGCTAGCACTAAGGCCGATGCTTCCAACTGTTAAACTGAGAGTGTGTGATCTGTCATCTTGACACAGCGCCATTGTTCTTCCGACTGCCATAACGCTGCCGCAGTCAAGGTTGTTGAGGATGCGTCTGTGAAAAACCGTTGGTCCTGGAAGGGGTCGGTCCATGACTTTTGGCAGTAGGTCAATGTCTACAATTGCTAACAGCTCAGTCCATGGGGGCTTGGTGGCGTATCGGATCTCTCCAGCAAACCCAACGAGGGTTAGGGGCGTATGTTCTGACATTGCTACCGACAGAATGGGAAGCTGTTTGTGGAAAGGTAAGTATATCTTTGCAGGTTCAATGCCCAAGTGGTTCAGGGTGAGCTTCCTACCGTTCATAATAAGGTTGCCAAGGAACTCGACTCCTGGGGAAAACACACGTGAAGGTTTCCCCATGACTACCCACTGTATGGGTTTGGCCTTGTCGGGAGACCCCTGGGGTAGTGCTCCTACCCCCTCTCCTTCTGTGAAATGTACATACAAGTCAAGTGGTATGCCTGGATTCCATCTGGCAAGTGTGCTTGAGCATATCTGCTGTTCAAAGAAGTCGAGTGAGTTTGATGCTTCCGGAGTTAAGGCTTTCTGTTCCCATGGGTGCTTTCCTTTTAGAAGGTTATACAGGGGAGACATGACATCTGGTGGAATCAGAACAATGTTTCGGATCCACTGTAAAGATCCTACTAACTGCTGCATGTCATGGAGTGTTTTGATGCTCCGGCAAATTTTAATTTGTGGAGGAGTCACGCAGGAGTTTGTAATCTGCACTCCTAAAAAGGTTACACAGGGTCCTCTCTTTATTTTTTTGCTTGCGATCTCAAAGCCACTTGCTTTTAGTGTTTGTGAGACTGTTGACACTAATCGGTCTACCTGACCTGCGGATGGCGTGGCGATCAGAATGTCATCCACATACTGGACAATGGTTGCGGTTGGGTCAGTGTGCCAAATTGGTGCCAGTGCTCAGTCTACTGTAATTTGACAAATTGTGGGAGAGTTAACCATGCTTTGAGGTAACACTTTCCACTGCAAGCACAAGTTAGGGCGCTGACCATTTGGGAACACAACAGAAAAAGCAAATCGCTCTTTGTCTTCCTCATGTAGGGGTATCGAAAAAAATAGCCTTTAATATCAAGGACTGCACAGGGTTGTCCTTCTGGTATCATAGAATTCACAGGCAGCAGTGTCTGAACGGGACCCATTGGCTGAATTTTTTTATTCACTTGACACAAATCGTGAAGGAGGCGAAAACCTTCGCTGCTTCGTTTGGGTATCATGAAAACCAGGCTATTCCACGGGCTTGTGGAGGGCTCTGTGTGGCCTCGTTGTAACTCATGGTCAAGTAATTCAAGAAGGGCAGTCATTTGAGGCTCTGACAGGGGCCACTGCTCGACCCACACTGGGTCAGATGATTTCCATGTTAATTTGATTGGTGGGGGTGGGTGCGCAGCAGTGGCCCTCAGGATAAATTTGTCCCTCTGACTTTTAGTTGGGCTAGGGCGTCCCTCCCTAACAGGGGTGGGACTCCTGACATGACATAGGGAAAAGGTGTGACAGTTTTCTCAGGCCCTTTCTCCGTATGGAGCGTTATCACTATTAGCAGGGTGCTTTTTTGGGCTCAGGACAGTCCTCCGACTCCGCCTACCCTGGGGGCTTCTTCCAGGTTCCAGATCGGAGGCCAATTTGTCTCTGGGATAACCGTGAAATCTGCTCTGGTGTCAGTCAAAAAGGGGACACTGATAGTGATGTCGTTCATGCAAGGGTAATTCCAAGGGGGCACTGAGGAGTCACAGAGGCCGCAAATCCCCCACACTGTAGGAGGATTGTTACATTCTACTGCCAGGGCCACCCAGGGGGTCTCGCTCCTGGGGAGGAACTCTTGCTGTTTTGAGGATGTAGTCGAATCTAGCTGGGCTGTCGGGTGGGCCATGAAATTGGTTGCCTCCTGGGGGGATATTGGGTTCGGGAGCTCCCCGCCCTATCTGGGGTTGGCGTAATGGAGCTGCCTCACATCCCAAGTGGGAGGAGGCTGTGTGCAGCCTGACTGCCCCCTCCCCCTCCTGTTTCACTGGGTCTTGGTTCTGCATTCCCTGGCAAGGTGTCCCTTTTTCCCACAAGCCCAACATGGCCCTCTGGGCCGGTTTTCGCATGGGATGAGTGATGGTGGTGGGCCGTCCGACTGGGGAGAGTTTAGCGCGGGGTGGCCCATCTGGCTGCATTTAAAGCACGCCATCACATTGGCTATCGTGGTGCAAACGGCTGCCTGGATTGGGGCTAAATGTTCTTCTTTCGCAACGTGGTTAATCATGGCTGCGATCCTCGATCCAGCTGGTAACGATCAGAAAATTTCTTTAGTAGCCAAATTACATTGCTGGCGTAGGCACTCTGCTACAACCGGGCCTTTTGCCTCCATGGGTAAGGCCGAGGAGTCGACCACCGCCTGGAGTCGGTCCACAAATTGGGTAAAACTCTCACTCTTACTTTGTTTTATTGTGGACCATGGCGCCAGCTTGGCTATCACTCTACAAGCCATGCAGATGGCTTCTCTGGCTGCGCGGCTGGTTGCTGCAACCTCGCCTCCCCATAAATTCTGAGCCTGTGCTTGGGGGGTGATCATTGTCAGGTCTGTGCCCATCAACCATTGTAATCTAGAGCCTTGCAATGGGTGATCTGCTCCGGCTACCTGGGCCAGCTGCTTTGCGCAGTTATCTTCCCCACTCTTGTTTAAAAACAATCATTCCCACTCCATAAAAAGCAATCTGCATGTTTGTTTTATGTCAAACGGGAGCATATCATCATTTCCAAAGACACTATCTATGGGAGTAGAGACCATGGCAGAATTAATGCCTTTGTCTGCAATTGCTTTGACAATTGCCTGTAAATCTTTGGGGTTTACAGGGGAGTAAGTCCTTTGCCCTCCATCCGTCACTTGGACCAGGAATGCCAGGGTGGTCAGTACAGGCAATTTGTATCTTCTTCCAGTTTGTAAGAGGGACTTCTCTTTTTTTTCCCCTTTTGACTAAACCAGGGGAGATTGGATTTTTGATTTTGCCTGTGCTTGCTCCCTCACTTTCTGAGTCTGAATCTGTGGTAGACCAGCAGTCTAGCCAACCACTCCGGCTTGTATCTGAGTCAGAGGTGGAAGTCGACTGACTGGATGGTTCCAGGCTCTGATACCTTTTTCTCGGACTCAGCCCCATCTCGCCCCTCCTATGGGCGGGCTGTTCTCTCCCCCTGGGCTCGCCCCGCCTTCTGCTCATAGAGACTCTTGCCTTAAAAGGGCATGTCTTGCAGCAAGCGCCCTGATTGGGCCTCTGTCCTTTATTCACATCCCCTACCCCTCCGAGGTCAATTCTGCTGTTCCCCTTCTCCCAATTTCCTTCCCCTTTCCACTCGTGTGTGCTCACGGTTTCCGAGGGCCCCTCGTTGCGACTGCTAGTGATGTCTGTGCTCCGCCCTTCGTTTTGCCGCTTGGCACCATTTTGTGGGGCATAAGGTGGGGATCTGTCCCAAGTTCCTTTGGGCTCTAATTTACCTATAGCTTGTTTAAGCTCATCAATGGGCCCATCCCGCAATGATATTTGTTGTTCTATGGGCAGGTCACGGATAGGGGAACATTCAGGGACGGGACTGAGTGAACAAGAGGGCGATGAGGGGCGCTCCTGCTCTTGTGAGTCACTAGACTCGATAGCATCACCACCAATCGTGGTTTGTGTAGTCACCCCGACTCCCAACCTGGGTGTGGCAAACAAACATTTTTGAGCAGCTTTCCATGTTTCTTGCTCTTGTAGAGCTTTTTGCAAAGCCTGCACAGCTCTCCCCCATGATTTAAGGCTCTTTGCACTACCCAAGGACATTGTATCCTCAGCTAAAGCCTTGGTGCATTTTTCCCACACTTTTGGTTGGAGTATATCCACTGGTCAGTCAGTAACACCAGTTTGCAAAAGCCTAGTAATGGCAGAAATAAAGTCTTTAGGCTTACAATCAATACCCCATTGCTTATGTAACTGCAATACGACCTTTGCAAGGGCTTCCATCCTCCTCGCTGGTCCGGGAGTGTCCTCCCCGCCGGGCTGGTCCAGCCACTCCAGCTGCCATTCACCTGTCCAGTCAAACTTCCCGGGTTTCAGCACCACTTGTTGCCTCCTCCCAGGTGTGGCGGCCTGGTTCGGGAATGGCACGGCAACCACCCCAGGTTACTCGGGCCAAGAGCTCACAGACACCAATGTGGTGGATGGCAAATGGCGTTTATTCTCAAGTTGCAAAGCAATATATAACCTGCGTTCATGTCGTCACTTCCTCTTGCTTACATAACTAGCCTAACTGTTGGCTAACTTGACATAACAGACAGCAACATTTACAGGGGGAAGGGTGGCCCTGTCTTACCGTACAGCGCGATATCTTCAGGTCCATGGGAAATCCCAGGGTAGAAAACTCCTCTACAGGGAACTCAGGGAATGCACACCACACTGCTGTGACTTTGGTCTGCTCTCTGGGTGCCCCATGTTGGGCACCACTCTGTCACGGTGTCTGCCTGTGTCACTTGCCTCGGCCAGCCCTGGCACCACGGCAACACGGGGGCTCTTTCAGCGGGAGCAGAATCAGAGCTAGGGTGCAAGTGAATGAAGAGATGGAACTCTCCTGAGGATGAAGAAACTGGGCTTTATTGAAGGGGTCCTTCACACAGGGCCGTGCCTCAGAAGAGACCCTGAACACCTGGGTGCAGCAGCTTAAAAGGGTAGGCGTAACTCAGGGCAGGGCAGAACATGGGACCAATAGGGCACAGGTAGGGAGTGGCTCAGGGTATAACAGACACATACAACAACAAATCATATAGAACTGGGAGGGGAACTCCTGGATTCTGTCCAATCACACACCGTGCAACTGCACAAATGAAAGGCAAACCGAAAAAAAACGCTGATCACGCTTTAAATCATCCAGACCAACAACCTCGGAACTGGGGTGCCATGCAGAAAATAAAGCCAGTAGCAAAACCTGACAAACTACCAATGCATAAATGAAAAGGGAAAAACACCAACAAAACGAACACAAATCCCCACTGGAGCGCAATCTTCCCAGGGAGAGGCCAAACAAGCACCCCCCCACAGGGGCCACACGACCTAAGCTGTTCAGGCTGCAACTGCCTGATGGCTCCCTAAAGTGTGGTGCAAAGCCCCCTGAAGAGGTGCAGTGCCATGAGACTGAGTCTCCCAAAGTGTGCCCACAGCAGGGCGACACTCACCTAAGCTCTGGTGACGTGGGTTGAAAGGCGGCATGTGGGGGGCTCCTCCACCGAGGAGAACTTCCCTGGTGCTGGAAAGCTGCTCTCCTCTTCTGCCAGGAGTGCACACCCTACTAGAGGGCTGCTTCTACTGGCAGCATGTGAAGTGCTGAAGGCTCCGGAACGCGCTGGAGCGACAGTCTCTCAAAAAGCCTGGAGCACGGGGTCCGTTGATTGGCGGGCCGACTGTGTCAGCCCCCACGCTGCTTCGGTGACAGGCAGTGTGGCAGCCCCACACTGGGCACCAATCTGCGGCGATGCGTGTCCTCCAACGCTCGGCCAGCCCCGACACGCCCCCACAGGATCTATAGTCAGTGGGATCTTGGCTGCCCACCAGCCCTGCTGCGATGGTAGAGGAAGAAAGATGGGACCCTCAAAGGCTTAACTAGAACTTAGGTTTATTGGGCAGGAGGGAGGGAGCCCTCACCCGAAGACCAGTGCCTCAGAGAGACCCTGAATCTCAAGGGGGAGAGAGTTTTATACAGTGGGTGGAACTCAGGGTGGGTAGACATACAACCAATGGGGTATAACTGGGGAGTGTCTGCTGACATAACATGCATTGACATCAATCAATGAACAGGAGGTAGGAGGGGAAAGCTTGCAACCCAGCCAGTCCCCAGAGATCTCCCATCGAAGCTTCTGGACCTGGGGGACAGGTCCTGGAGTGACTGACAGGGCAGGAGGCTTTCCTAACATGTGATGGACAGGTACCCAAGGAGGGAAAGGAAAACCAATGAGGGGCTGTATCTGGGGAAGGCTGGGGGAGAAGTTTACAACTTGTAACAAAAGGGGAACTAAAACTAGAACTGCACTGAACCAGGGTACAAAGAACAACTGTCTTACAATAAAACTCATTATGAAAGTCACACCACCACAGGGTCTCGGCCACCCGGTGTCACTGAAGGAGCCACAGCGAGGGACGGGCGGGGCGCGGCCCCATCGAACCCCTCCAGCTCCGTGACGAGCGGTGACCCCGCGGGACCGCGCCAGGGCCGGGCGGAGGCGGCAGCCGGAGCTGGGGAAGCGGCTTTGAGCGGCGGAGACGAGCGGGGTGTTCCCAACCAGCTCCACTCAGCCCTCGGGCACTGGGCTGGGGTTGCCACAAACTTTTCAACCCCGGCCGTGGGTCCCACTGCTGTCTCCTCAGGCCCAGGAGCCCAGAAACCCCGGGAAATCAATCCCAGGCACTAAAAACCCTTCTCGTGCACAGTGAGGGCCATGGAGGGTCCTTATGAACTCCCATCCCCTCAGTCCCCCCGGGCACCGCGGGGCATTAGCGCAGCTCCCGCGGCTGTCCCGGCACCGGCTGCTGCCACAGGGCACGGGCTTGTCACACTTGGGTATTAAACAAATTTGGGGAGGAGGAGGACAGCCTTAGAACCCAGGGCTTTGCCCTCGGGAACTTGGAGCTGCACGAGGGGGATAAAGGATTCCCTGCACACACCGATGGCCCCGGCAGCGGCTCTGCCCCGCCAAGAACGGGGCTGTGTTTGGGAGAGGTGGGATGGCTGGGATGGGCTCTGCAATGAGACAGCCACATGTTGGCATGAAGAGCTTGGGGCCATGGGGTTACTGAGGAGCTTTTGGGGCACCTTCCAGTCCTGAGAGATGAGTTACTGGCAGGGGGAGACACCTGGCTCTGACATTGGAGTGGGGCCCGTATTAGGGAAGGATGTATGCTGGGGGTTAGATTTCTTTCTTTTTTACTTACAGAATTCTTTCCCACGAGTTTCTAGAAGACTAATTACTGGGTACTTATGGGTACTTAAACTAACTTCTGGGTACAGAGCAGAGGGGCCAAAGGAGAGCAGTTGTAGCACCTGGCTACACTTCTTTTTTTTCTCTGGGAGATTCTCTCGAGGGGGAAGATCCTGCGAGTTTTGGGGCAGGAAAAGGACAGGGGCTGGGGGCAGCTACGCTGTCTCTTACTCTCAGTTTTCAGAGAGAGGACGGCCAGGCTGCTGCTTGCTGCGGGAGGAGTTCACTGTAGCCACCAAGTCTGGTCCTGGGAAATCTACCACCATCTGCTCGTGTGCCCAGGAATTCTGAGCTCACCTTCTCCTGTCCTGCTGGAGCTGGGCCAGCCCTGCCCCTCCATTGCTGCTTCTTTGGTGCTGCTTTGAGGCTTTTCTGTACATTGTGGGCTCGCACTGCCTGCCTGCTGAGACCTTCTGTGTCTTCAGACACAGCTCCAGAGTTTCTGATCCATCCCTTCCATCCCTTCAGCCACAGCTCCGCAGTTTCTGATCCATCCCTTCCATCCCTTCAGCCACAGCTCCGCAGTTCCTGATCCATCCCTTCCATCCCTTCAGCCACAGCTCCGCAGTTTCTGATCCATCCCTTCCATCCCTTCCCGGCTCGGACAAAGCCGCCATTCCCGCGCGCTCCCCGAGCCCGCCCCACAGCGCCCCCTGCAGCCGCGGGGGGATCATCGCACCTGCCCCGCCCACCGGGAGCCACCAGCGCCCCTGCTGGCCGTGCCCAGAACTGCACCAAAGGGGAAAGTGCCGCGCACAGGGAAGCTGTTCCTGAGTTCTGCTTCTGTTTATTGTTAATGCTGTGCTTGGTGTTGTTTGCCTGGTTATACACACCAGTAAAGAATTGTTATTCCTATCCACTTACCTCTGCATGAGAGCCCCTTTATTTCAAAATTATAAATTGTGAATTAAATTTGAATAAAATTATAATTTGGAGGAAGAGGGTTTGACTTCTCAATTCCAAGGGAGGCTCTGGCTTTCCCTGGCAAACACTTGTCTTTCAAACTGAGACAACACCATTCTCTGAGTTAGTTTTAATATAAAAGTTAGTTCTAATAGTTATACTATAAAAGCAATTTAGCATTGTGCAGTCTTTGTTTTAATATTTCGCTAAGGCCTAGGACATAAAATCATTTATTGCAATGCCATTTCTGTAGACTATACAGTGCACACATAAACTGATAGGTTATGTTTCATCAAAAAGCAGCTGAAAGGAATTATAAATTGTACTGTATCAAAATCATTGTGATCAATATGCAAAAGTTGATACATGAATGCGAAAGCCAGTATTTTGTCATTTATGTTGTCATTTCTATTGTAATTTATAACCCGGGTTGGCTTCCTCTCCTGCAAGGCACTGAAGGGGGCTCATTCACCCCCTGCCCCCACGTCTCTGAGTGTCCCCAAGTTTCCCTAAGCATCCTTGAGTGCCCCCAAGTGTCACCATTGATGTCACTCTAAGAATTCTCATCAGGATTTGGGATAGTTTCAGTCAAAATTCCCCAAATTTGTTTCAGACACCACATGGGGAGGGGACAAATGCCACCAGCCATGTCCCCGATGGCGTCACCACCCCGATGACGGGACGTCGCTGTGCCCGCAGCAGCCTCGGGATGTCCTCGATGGCTCTTTGGCACCACTCGGCCACCGGGGCCATCGTGTGTCGGGTTTTTGGGGTGTCCTCACTGAAGACAAGGGCGATGGGCAGTTGTAAAAGCAAAGTCCTTTATTGCACGGCTAAATCAGCCTCATGGAGGCAGAGGTTGTCACAGCTCGAGCCAGTAAAGTCCCCATGGACCCAGCAGAAGGGGCAGCATCTTATCAGCAGCAGTGTGCAGGAAGCCTTCTAACAGAGTGTTTCATAAAGAACATCAAGTTTCATAACACAAAGTACATAAAGTTTCTGATACAGTCTACCACTTGGCCAGCGTGTAATGAGCCCCATGAAGATGTATCAAGCCTGAGGGTTGGCCTGAAACCTCCCAGAGTGGCTTCATAATATTTGCAAGAGGGCTCTTGCATTGGGAATATCTGGGCTTTGAAATATTGGAAAACAGGAAACTGATCTGTTAGCAAGAGCTGTGGGGTGGGTGGGAGCAGCAGGATGAGCTCTGCTGGCAGCTCTTGGTTTTCCTGGGAAGAGGAAGGGGCTGGATCCAGCTCCATGGATTGCTCAGGCAGTGATTCCTGCTGGGATGAGAGAGGGTCACAGTGTCATCCTGTCCCTGTCCCCATCCCACAGGATGGACCTGGCTGGAGCCCATGGAGAGCAGGAGCTGCTCCAGAATCCCACCTGATCCCACCTCAATCCTGCTCCATCCATCCCAACTGATTGCACCCCATCCATCCTGTCCCAATCCCTCTCTGGAATCCCAACCTGATCCCACTCAATCTATCCCAACTGATCCCCCACTGGAATCCTGCTTTCATCCAGAATCCCACCTGATTCCACCCCGTCCCTCCTGCCCCAGTCCTGCTCCATTCCATCCCACCTGATTCTTGTCTAGAATCCAACCCTGATCCTGCTCCATCCATCTTTCACCAATCCTGCTCCATCCATCCCACCAGATCCCACTCCAGAATCCAGCCCCAATCCCACTCTCCAATTCCATCTGATCCTGCTCTGGACCCCTGCTCTGATCCACAATCCCTCCCTGATCCCAGTCTGTCCATCCTGCCGCAGTCTCCCTCTGGAATCCCACCCTGATCCTGCTCCACACCTGCAGTCAAGCCGTTGGCTCCCACATCTTTTCCTGCAGAAAGAGAAGATCCATGAGATTCCAGCACAGATCACACACCAGGATTAACCCCAGGATCCATCCTGGGATCTGCACAGAGGGGATCCAGAGCTGGATCCACCACTGGGACTCACTGGCTGCCATGTTGTATCCATCCCTGTCCCTCCTCCCTGGGGAAAAACAGTGGGATCAGCGTCAGTGGCACAGGATTCCTGGAACGGTGCCGGGTGGATCCGTGCCCCTTCCCGACCCCCATCCCGTGTGTTACCGGATTGGAGCTTCCAGACAATGAATCCAATGAGGACAGTGAGGATGAGGATGGCAGCGATGACGGACACAGCGACCACCACGGTGAGATTCCCGCCAGATGTCGGCTCTGGGAAATGCGGGATGGTGAGGAGGGGAAGGGGAACCCCCATCTGGGAATTCCCAATTCCCACATTGCCAGCCTCACCCCAAGCGAAGATCCCGGGCTCCAGCATTCCGGGATGCTCCACCCGGCACCGGTACTGCTCCCGCTCCTCCGGCAGCGCCTCGATCCTGGCCCAGGTGTGGAAGGTGCCGTCGCTGTTGGGAACGATCCCGCCCCACTCCGTCTCCTGATCCCACATTTCATCCCCCTTCAGCCAGTTGACTGCGATGGTCCTGGGGTAGAATCCGTAGGCGTGGCAGGACAAGATCAGCGTCCCGTGTTCCTCTTTTCCGGACACATGGACATCAGGGGGCTCTGGAATGGGATAACGGTGAGATGCATCCATGGAATTCCCACTGGAATGGGATGGGGGTGAGATCTGCCCATGGAATTCCCACTGGAATGGGATGATGATGACATCTACCCATGGAATTCCATGGGAACGGGATGGGAGTGACATCTACCCATGGAATTCCAACAGAAATTACTGTGTTCTCCAATCCTCCATTCCCAAATCCCAAATTCCCACCCACCTTTGTGCTCCAGCTCCTTCTGCCCGTATCTGACGTATTTCCGGAGCCATTCAGGGCACTCGTGCTTCAGGTAATTCATCTGCCTCTCAGCCATGGTCCCGTCCTGTTCCCAGCGCCTCCTGGTGATTTCAGCAGCGCCGTCGGCCGCCACAAATCTCCCGGATCCCAGATCAAGGGAGATGAAATCCCGCCCGTCATAGGCAATCCGGTAGGATCCACGGACGCTTCCGTCAGACAGGAGGTCACAGCCCTTAAGCCGCTGTATGGTGTGGAAACCTGGGGGGATTGTACCCACAGAGACCCCTGGAATTGTGTCCCAGCCCCACTGAGCCCGATTCCAGCCCTATGGAGACCCAGAGTCTGATGGAGACCCACAGAACCTCATCCCAGCCCCTTGGACCTCATGGATGCACACCCGAATCACATGGGATGGAACCCCAGGGATCCCAACCTGGCCCCACAGATCCCATCTCAGCCGCATGGATCCATGTCCAAAGCCCATGGATCACAGGAAATCCCATATCATCCTAATGGATCCCCATCTCAGCCCCTTAGAGCCCTGTGAATCCACATCCAAGACCTACAGATCCCATCCCAGCCCCACAGATCCCCCCACTCACGCCTGCTCTGGTTGTACCGGTCCCACGCTGTCTTCAGGTCCACAGCACACACGTGCTGGTTCCCCACATTGATCTGGGTGTTCCTATCCCAATATTCCGGCTCAGCTCCATCCTTCATCCACTGTGTCAGTGGCTCCACCCGGCCCCGCTCGCTGTCGTAGCGTGTGATGGGGATCCCATCCACAAACCCCATTTCCATGTACTGGGGGATCCCCGGGCTGGGCTCTGACACTGCCACACTGAGGTAACGCAGGGAGTGGAGAACTGGGGGGACACAGAGATTTGGGGGGTCATTGAGGGGTCAGGGATCAATGAAAGGGGAAACTGGGAGAGGGGATGCAGGGGGAGATTGGTACAGGTTAAGGAGGTGCAGGGGGTTCCCTGTGCTCAGAGATGGAAATTCAGGGGGGTCCCAGTGCCCAGAATCCCCCCAGGGACCCTCCATGAGCCCCGGGGACCCTCCCAGGCCCCCTGGGACCCCCATGCACAGGGTGCAGAACTGGGGGGATGCAGAGATTGGGGGTCTGGGGGCGTCCAAGGGTCAGGAAGGGGAACCGGGAGAGCCGGGAAGGGTCCAAGGTTCAAGGAAGGGACTGGGAGAGGTGGGATGGGGGATCCAGGGGGTCCCTGTGCCCAGGAAAGGGGGGTCCGGGCGTCCCCGGTGTTGAGGGAAGTGGGGTCTGGGAGCTGGGAAAGGCAGGAATGGGGGTCCAGGGGGTCCCTGGGTCAGGGAAAGGGGGGTCTGGGGCTGGGAGAGGCGGCGGATCCCGGAGGCGCAGCCTGGGCAACGGGAAAGAGAAAGAGACCGAGGGAACGCGCTGGGGGAGGGGACGGGGCAAAGGGGGAATTCCAGGGAATTCATCTGGATCCCATTGGATCCCCCTGAGACCCCCCCGAGACCCCTGGGACGGCCGGGACCCTCCGGGACCCCGTTTGGGAAGCGGCGGGAGCGGAAAACGGGGGGACACGGAAAGTTGGGGGATCTGGGGGGTGCAAAGGTGAAGGAAAAGGGCGGGTCTGGGGTCTGGGAAAAGCAGGATGCCCGAAAAGGGGGTGCAGGGGGGTCCCAGGGCACTGACGGGGGTGCGGGGGGGTCCCGGTGGCCGGAAATGGAGATTTAAGAGTGTCCCAGTGCCCAAAAATGGGGCTTCGAGGGGAGTTTCCTTCCCGAAATTCGGGGTTCAAGGGGGTTCCGGTGCCAGAAAACGGCGTTTCAGGGGTGCTGGTTCCCAGGAATGGGGGTCCGGGGGGATATCGGTGCCTCTGGATAAGGGGGTGCAGGGGGGTCCCAGAACACTGACGGGGGTCCGGGGGGTCCCGGTGCCCGATAAGGGGGTACAGGGGGGTCCCGGTGCTGGGGAAGGGGATGGAGGGGGGTCACAGGACCCAAACTGGGGGTCAAGGGGTGTTCCTGTGCCCGGGAATGGATGTTCACGGTGGTCTCGGTGCCCGGGAGTTGCAGTTAAGGGCGGTCCCGGTTTTGGGGTTCCCACTCACCTCTCGTGGCGCCCCCAGGGTCCCCCAGGAGCCCCAAGAGCGCCCCCAGACCCAGCGCTGGAGCCATCGCGCTGCTCCGCTGCGGCCCCGCCCCCAGAGCCGCCTCCCGCCCCGCCATTGGCGCCGCTATTTCACACTCGCCAATTGTGACCCGGGGTTTGAGTGACGTCACCGGTCGCCGGGCAGATCCCGATCTCGCGGGTTGGGACGCGGAAGCGGAAGAGACCGAGGGAGGGGACGGGGAATCCCAGAGAATTCGTCTGGATCCCTCTGGATCCCCGCTGGACCCCCCTGGAGCCCTCTGAGAAACACCTGGGACCCCCTGGGACCCCCTTAAAAGCGCCGGGAGTGGAGAACTGGGGGGGACACGGAAATTTGAGAGATCTTGGGGTGCAAAGGTGAAAGAAGAAGGCGGGTCTGGGGTCTGGGAAGGGCGGGAGGCCCGGGAAGGGCTGAAGGGGATCCCGGTGCCGGATAACGGGATGCAGCGGGTCCCGGTGCCCGGGAAATGGGGCTCAGGGGCGTCCCTTCCCGGATTCTGGGGTTCCAGGGGTCCCGGCACCTGAAAATGGAGGTTCAGGGGGGTCCCGGCGCCCCGAAATGAACGTTCAGGGGGTCTCTGTGCCCAGGAAGGGGGTTCGCCCAGAAATGGAAGTGCGGTGGGGTCCCCGTGCCCGGGAATGGCGGGTCAGGGGGGTCCCGGGGCCGGGGGCAGTCACTGATCCCCGGGCGGGTCCCGGTGCCGCAGCTTGGGAGACGCGAAAGTGACCGGGGGGAGCGCGGGGAGGGGACAGAGGAAACCCTGGGAATTCCCCTGAATCCCCCCGGGACCTCCCAGGACCCCCCACAGGACGCGCAGGGGGTGGATGCAGAGATTGGGGGGTCTGGGGGTCCCCGGTGTTGAGGGCAGTGGGGTCTGGGAGCTGGGAAAGGCAGGAATGGGGGTCCAGGGGGTCCCTGGGTCAGGGAAAGGGGGGTCTGGGGCTGGGAGAGGCGAGCGGATCCCGGGGACGCAGTTTGGGGAAAGTGAGACGGGAGGAAAGGGGAATTCCAGGGAATTCATCTGGATCCCACTGGATCTCCGCTGGGACCCCCTGGGACCCCCTGGAACCCCCTTCCAGGAAGCGCCGGGAATGGAGAACTGGGGGGACGGAGAAATTTGGGGGATCTGGGGGTCCAAAAGCCGAGGAAAAGGCGGGTCTGGGCTCTGGGAAATGCGGGATGGCCGCGGAGGGGCTGCAGGGGGGTCCCAGAGCACTGACGGGGGTGCGGGGGGGTCCCGGTCCCGGATAACGGGGTGCAGGGGGGTCCCGGTGCTGGAGAAGGGAGGACAGGGGAGTCCCCGTGCCCGGGAATGGGGGTTCAGGGGGAGTTTCCCTCCCGGAATTGGGGGTTCAAGGGGGTCCTGGTGCCCAGAAATGGGGGTTCAGGTGGATCTCGGTGCCCAACAAGGGGCTGCAGGGGGGTCCCGGTGCTGGGGAAGGGGATGGAGGGGGACCCCAGGACCCAAACTGGGGCTCAGGGGGTTCCCGTGCCCGGATAAGGCGGTTCAGGGGGGTCCCGGTCTCGGGCAGTCCCACTCCCGTCGCCCCCCGGCTCCCCCAGGAGCCCCAGGAGCCCCCCAGCCCCAGCGCTGGAGCCATCGCAGCCGCCCCCGATCGCGGCTCCGGCGCAGTTTGGGAGACGCCAAAGTGCCCGAGGGAGCGCGGGGGGAGGGAAAAGGGGAATTCCAGGGAACTGCCCGGGATCCCCTCCTGGAACCCCTCGGGATCCCTCAGGGATCCATCTGGGACCCTCCAGGGCCGCGCCCTGCGGGACCCCCGCGCTCCTCTCGCCCTCTCTCCTCTCCCTTTCCTTCGGGTTGTGATCAATACATATTATAGGATTGGCTTAGGGCAAATATTAAAGTGAATAACTCTATGGGTTATGTTGGAAATTCGTGCTGTATTAATAGAGTCTCTTTTTGTAGTGTGTTTGTCGTGGTTTGAAAGCAAAATGAGTGAGAGGGTCCAAGTCAGAAATACAATTTAATAACAAGAAAGGTAAAAAAGGTAAAATAAAAAAAAAATAAAATAAATGCAATAATACAAAAGACCACGGACAGAGTCAGAACACACCCTGAGCAGGGTGGTGGGAGCAGTCCAGGTGAAGTGCTCTTCCTGAAGCAGTGATCCTGTAGAAAGGTCTGGAAGCTCTGGTCTTCTAGGAATCCAGTGGGTCAGGGCTGCTTGTACTGTCCCAAACCCCAGATTCTCTCCAGGTGGGAATGCTTGGCTCCTCCCCCTGGGCATTGGGAGCATCTCCCAATGGGATGAGGAGTCGTGCAGTGGGTCCTTGATGGCCCATTAAACAGAGAGAGCTCCTGGAGGGAGTTCCCTGTGAGTCCTGGGCAAGGCATTGATGGGCCATGAGCAGAAGAGCCCAAAGGAGGGGCCTGGGAAAACACTGCCCCACTTGGTTTAACAGTTCATGGAGATCGTGATAGAATAAATACTTTGTGTACATCCTACACTGCAACCCAGGACAGTACCTAATTGGCTAAAAACAGAATAAAAATGCACAACTTTAGGAACGCATACACAAGACTCACAGAAACACCGACTTTGACCCACGTCATGGGTCACCAACATGCGGGAGCTCAGGACCTCTGGACAACCAACCAATATGATTTGGCAGAAGCTGTTTACTGTTTACATTAAATTATATTTGTACATTCTAAAATGAATGTTCACACCACCACATGTTATTTGATTGGTGCCTCCATCTTGTCCATGCCTCCAGCACACACCTTTGAGTGAATATCATTGGTTACAGTCCATGGCTTCACTGGGCCATCCGGTGGCCCTGATGTCCCCTCCCCATGTCCCTCTTGTCACAGCTGTCCCTCAGGTAGCACAGTCCAGCCCCGCCAGTGACACCGGACCCTCGGCCACCAGTGACACCCCAGGTGGGTCCTTGTCCCCTCCCTGTCACCCCCCCGGGCTGCACAGAGGGACCCTTGGGGACATGGAGCTGAGATGTCCCCAAGACCCTCTTGTGTCCCCATGTCCCTCAGGAACCTTTGGGGACACAGATCCAAGATGTCCCCAAGGCCCTCCTGTGTCCCCATGTCCCTCCCATGTTCCTCAGGGACACTGGGACCCCGTGGGGACACAGATCCAGGTGTCCCCAAGACCCTTTTCTGTCCCCAAGGGACACTGGGGACACAGATCTGGGTGCTCCCATGTCCCTCTTGTGTCCCCATGTCCCTTCTCCCTTCCTTGGGAACATGGATCCAGCTGTCCCTATATCCCTCCTGAGTCCCCAGGGGACATTGGGGACCATTGGGGACACGGATCCAGATGCCCCCAAGACCCTTTTCTGTCCCCAAGGGACACCAGAGACCACTGGGGACACAGATCTGGAGTGTCCCTGTGTGAAAAACGAGGTTCACTTTCTTGGTAAATTTTAAGAAAGTAGGTCTAATAAAAAATAAGACAATTAGGAGACAGAAAAAACAAAGTAGGGCCAGCTGAGTGACTTGGCATTCAGCTCAGTCAACACCTTGCTATTTCAGAGGCTTCTTTAAATACCCTTTCTATTGCATCTGTCTGTTGAATTCCACAAACTAGTTTCCATATTCCAGGAACTGTTTAGCATGGCCCCTGCTTGGGTTCACCTCTTTAGAGCATGTGTGTTTCTGGGCTGTGTCTTCATTATGACCTCCAGCTTGGGCCTTAGTCCCCACCTCCCACAGGTGTTGATAGTTGGCACGTCAGCAGCAGGGAACCCATCACATGTTTGCTGGATGTTATCCCAACCAAACAGGCCGTCCAGTTACAGGCACAATTCCATATCAGCCATCCCACTACCATATTTAAGTTTTGCTAATAGCAGAAATAAAAACTATATCCTTACAGCAAAGTTGTTATACATATAGCATTCACCTTAATATTTGCAAGAAGCCAACTTTATAATATACATTTATAACATACTACATTAATACAATATAACTTTCTAACATAACACATATAGTATTTATTTCAATATTTGTGAAAAAGCCAATCATATAATATGTATTTATAACAATCCTCCCTCTTTTTTTTTATAACTCATTTGGCATGAACAATATTCCTTGTTTTCTGGTCTTCATTATTTGCTCATTTTTTTCACAGATCAATTTTGCTTTTTTAAAGGAGTCTTCTATATTGTTTTGTTTCTTTAGTACCATGATCTTTTGTGCTGTTCCAGATGTAGTCAATTTTGGGTCTGTGGGCATTGTTACTACTTGCAGGCCTTGAACTACATTTGTGATCAGCCAAATAAAATGGGATCAAACAAGGGAGAAATATCAGAACAGCAGTAGCACATAAAACCAAAAATCTTAGCTTTCTCTGCCATTTTATTCCCAATAGTTATCCCACCAGCTGGTTTTTAGCATTGATTCCCACTTTTGAACCAGTACATGAGCTATTTTTCTGATATCATTGACCATATCCAGGATGGCACCCCATTGTCATCTATTTTCAAACAATCTGATGTATTAAATTTTCCACAAACACCCCTTTCTTCATCTAGTAAATAATCTAAAGCTAACTTACTTTGATATACTGCAGCCCTGGTTTGCTGTTGTTGACTTGACATTAATTCCAACGCCAGAACAGTTTTGTTTGTTATTATTTCTACAACAGCCTGGAGTCTTATGATGCGGTTCAGCACATAAATTGGGGTCTGATGTCCCCAGCTCCCATCCTGTGCCCAGGTGGCTGGCCCATATGTTTCCAATATGCGTTCAGGGGGCCATTCATCATCCCCCATTTCTGGAATCCTCCAATTACATCCCTTTTATTTCTTTTTAAGTCCTCATAAACTGGTATCCCTAATTGATCTCCCTTTGGTCCTGGTAAAAAAAAGAATCCTGGTTGTATAATTCCCAAAGTGCAGCTCCCTTTCCACCTAGAGGGGAGCCTTGGGTGTGCTCTCTTTCCACATATCCAAAATAAGCCATCTGGTGCTTTCCAATAATCATTTCCCTGTCAATTTATATTCTCCCAAAATTTGGATATTTCTGAGATGCCAAAATAAGGATTTTTTTCCTTTATCATTACATCAAAAATTTCCAATTTTGTTATTATATCTACAATTCCCCTCTTTCATTTTCTTTTGAGTCCAATACCAAGTTGGTTCCTCTGGGATTCACCATGTGAAAGTTCTATTGCTAAGTTTATAACTCTTACAGGGATTATTTCCTACTTCTTTAATGAAATTTTTCCCAGTGCTCCAGACATTCTTCCCCTATTGCTGTTGAGCTTAAAATCCACCCTTCTGGCTGGTTTTCCCCTTTTAGATTTGTCTGGTTCCACTTAAGGAGTTCAGCCGGCCCTGAGCTACTGCCTTTCCATGGCCATTCCTCTGACACCAAAGCCCCTCCACAGACCCATCAGTTGGTTATGTTGAGTTCCTCACTTATCCTTTCCCCCAATTCCACAAACAGATTTTTCCTCAGTCTTGAAGTCTCTTTTTCTTTTTCTAGTTGCTGGTCCAGTTTTGTATACAAACCTTGTAGTGAAATTTGCAGAGTTAGATTGCTGTGCTGGCTTTGTCTTTCTGCTTGCCAGTTGTTCTTTTACCAAATCCTGGATTTTATTCCCAATTGTATATGTGAAACAAAATCTCTCCCCTTTTGGACATTCACTTCCCAACCTGTTACCGCTTGTTCCCAAGTTTTCTGCAGTCCAATATTTTTCCCCATTGTGCACACAATTACCAACTTGGATGGGTTATAACAGTGGCTGTTGACATGAGTGTGAGGGATAAAAAAGAAACCTCTGTGTCTTTCCATGTGCAGCTTTCGGTAACACCTGTGACATGACTTTGCTGGTGTCCTGTAAGGGAAAAGACAGAAAATGAGTGACAGGAAAAGGAATAACAGAGGTCCTGTATGGCTTATCCCCCCTCCTCCCAGGCCTGTGGGGTTGTACCCACAGCAGGAGTAGATGATCTTCTTGGTGGCCAGTACAGTGGCCACCGGTCTTGTCCTCTATTTCAACTGACAATTGTCAATTCCTCTTTGTTAATTTCCAGGCAAATCCTTTGTGACACTTTTTAACTGTAGTTTTCCCACTGTTCCTCAGGTATTTCCCACTTAACAGGCACCAGTAATTCCCATCCACAGAGCAAAATTACCATTTCAACCGTTCTTATTTCTTACCAGGGTAGGGAATAGATTTGGCACTTGACACTTCATACAATGCGAGTGTCACTTTAGTGAATTACAATAGCAATTTTTTAATACTTTAAACATTTACATTTAACCCAGCTAGCATATCTGTTATTGTAATGAATCAGACAGGGTGTATGGTATGACTCTGATGGAGGTTTTAACTCCTCTTTTTCTTTGTGTAAGTCACAGACTAAGGCCAAAATATGAGAATGCTCTGACTGAAACAGTCTTGCTCCTCTTTTTGTTTGAAGTGGAAGTATTCCTCTCCAAGGAGGGTATTAGAGGTGTCTCAGAACTTGTCCAGGCTGCACTTGAAACCACTGATAGAAGCTTGGCCTTATTTCCCAGTTAGGTTTGATTCTTTGTACCTCCCTTGGATCATTCGGGTCCTCCCAGTTCATCACCCCCCAGTCCCCATTGAAGAGTCAATTTGGTGTCCCCTGGTTTGGATGTTACAGTCCATTCCTTCGGTTCCTCCAGGGGTCCTTTGGTGCTGCTGGCTGGATCCCCCCTCGTTCCCTGCTCCGGGTCACAGCCTCAGGCTCAGCAATGCCTGGAAAGGACCTTCCCATCCTGGAGTTAAAGATTGTTCTTTCCATGTTTTCACCAGTACACACTCCCCTGGATGGATGTTGTGGATTTTAAAGTCTAAAGGTGTGGTTTGTGGGATTATCCCTTTTAACTGTAAATTTTTAGGGGTTTTTGCAATTGTGTTGACATATTTCTTAACACCCATTTCCCCGAGGTCAGAGGTGGCTGTGTCATGTTGGGTGGTCAGAAAGGGTAACCCAAACATCATCTCATGAGGTGACACTGCCAGGTCTGACCTGGGTTGGGTCTGAACCCTCAATAAAGCCAAAGGTTGGCATTTTACTCACGACATTTGGGTTTCAATTATTAATTTAGTTAAAGTTCCCTTTAAATTTTGGTTCATTCCCTCTACCCAGCCTGAACTCTGTGGGTGCCATGGGGTGTGTAATTCCCATTTTATCCCCAAGCCTTGAGTTATTTGCTGTAAGACTTTTGACATGAAATGTGTTCCTCTGTCCAAGTCTATCCTATTAACCATTCCATCCCTGGGAATAATTTGTTCCAAAAGGGTTTTACATCCCACATTGGCTGTGGCTCTGACAGTGGGAACAGCCTCCACCCAATGAGTCAGGTGGTCTGTTATTACTAATAAAAACTTCCATCTCTGTACTTGGGGAAGGTCAGTAAAATCCACTTGGATACTTTGAAATGGTCGGAGAGCTAACTCCCCACCTCCTAATGTTGTTTTCCTCATTACCTTTTTATTTACCTTTTGGCAGATTATACATCTTTCAGTTACTTGTTTTGCCAATCCAAAAATCCCAATACACCCATAATTCCTTAGAAAGTGATCACACAAAGCTTGGGTACCCCAATGAGTTTTTTGATGTATGTTTTCTAATATTTTCCTAGTGAGCAGCTTGTTAAGTAACTGTCTCCTGTCAGGAAGTTTCCATTTCCCAGATTCATCTGGCTTTCCTCCTGTTTTACTTAATTCCTTTTCTTCTGTTTCACTGAACTTTGGAGTTTCTAATTCTTCCTTATTTGAGGTCAAAATTAACACAACCCTTTGGATCCCATTCTCTGCTGCATCTTTAGCTCCTTGATCTGCCAAATTATTTCCCCTTATTTCCGAGGTCATTCCCTTTTGATGTCCATTAATATGCACTACAGCAATCTCCTCAGGCAGTTTTAATGTCTCTGAAACCTCTAAAGTGAGTCCTTCATGTATCAATAATCCCTTTCCCTTTGAATTAAGTAATTCTCTTTCTTCCCAAATTTTTCCAAAGGTGTGTTCTACCCCAAAAGCATACCTTGAATCAGTATATATGGTTCCTTTCTCACTGGCTAAATATTCCAGTGACCTTTTTAGAGCATTTAGTTTACAAGTTTGAGCGGACAAGTTTGAAGGTAATTTTCCTTTTTCCAGGGTTTGCATGTTTTTCCCATCCACCAAAGCAAACCCTGACATACTTTTTCCTTATAAACACCTGAAAGAATCATCCACATATATTGTTTCCCCTGTGAAACGGCTTGCTCTTTGAGATCCTCTCATACTTTAGTTTGGTATTGGATAATTTCTAAACAATTATGTCTTAGGTTACTTTTTGGTTCTCCATACAAAAATTGAGCTGGATTTAAACTTTTGTTTACTTCTAATGTCAAGCCATCAGTGTCTATCAGGATTGCTTCCTATTTCAGCACCCCAGACTCTGTTACCCGTTTTTCAGCTCTCTGGTTTAACACATTTGGGCTGCATGAGGTGCACACACAATTAGTTCACCCCCAGGAGTGCACAGGGCTCTCTTCTACCAGAACTGCAGCAGCTGCTGTGGCTTGAACACACTCTGGGCAGCCGTGGCTCCCTGGGCCCAACACCTTTGATCAATGAGCTGTTGGTCTCTTCCCTCCTCCCCACTCCTGAGCCACAACTCCATGAGCTGCTCCACTTTCCACAGTCACAAACAGATGAAAGGGTTTTTCTAATGAGGGAAAGCTCAAGGCTGGCACTGAGGCCAGTTTTGACTTCAGTCCTTCTAATTTATCATCCTCTTCCTTGGTCCACTTTATGTTATCTCCCTCTGTCAATTTTCCATATAAAAATGTGACTGCCTGTGTATAGCCTTCAATCCATAATCTACAATATCCCAATAATCCGAGTAGATTTCTGATTTCCTTCTTTGAAGAGGGAGGGGGGAAAGATAAAATTCCTGCAATTCTCTCGGGGTTCAGCTTTTGGCTGCCCTTGCTTATTAAGTGCCCGAGATATTTCACTTCAGATTCTACAAATTGCAGTTTCCCCTTTGATACTCTGAGTCCTTTTCCCCCAGAAAATTCAGAAGTTTCATGGCAGCCTCCCCAACTTCACCTTCACCTTCCCCTGATAATAAGGGATCACCCGCATATTGTATAACTTGTATTCCGGGAGGAGCGGGGAAAGTTTGCCCAAAGCCCGCGCTGCCCGTCCCGCAGGCCCTTCCCGTGGCCGAGCTGTGGCTCCGCGGGCTCGGGATTTGGCCTTTCAAAGGAAACCGGCCCCGCCCAGCGGGAGCGGCGGTTCCCAAGGCAACGGTGCCCAGCGCGGGGGGTGCTGGGATTGCCGGAGAGGGCGGGGCGGGGGCGGGGATTGGCCCGGGGCTGAGTCCTCCAGGCGTGGGGGGGCGTAGGCGGGAGCTGCTGCCGGAACCACCGAGAGGACGAGCGGCGGCCGAGCCTGAGCACGGAGTCTCTGCGCATGCTCCCGGCACGGGCGGAGCGGCCGGGCCGGGGCCGGCCGGAGCAGCCCCGGGACAAGCGGTCAGGGGATGGGCGGCCCGAGCGGCCGGGACGGGCCGGGCCGGGCCGGGCGGGGTTTGTGGCGGAGCTGCCGCGGGCCGTGCGGCCGGGATTGGGGCGGGCAGATCCCCCGGCATGTCCGGGGCAGCGATCGCAGACTGCGCGGTCGGGGCTGGGGCCGGCGCAGGGGGAGCCCCGGGCGGAGCGGCCACCGGTGCGGCCGATACAAACGGCGGGGCGGCCGCCGGCACCGGGGCTGGGGCGGGCGGTGGGGCCGGGGACGGCGGGGCGGCTTCTAAGCCCAAATTTCTTGGTGTTTTTTTAATACGTTTTTTCTCCAACCCTCAATTCGGCAGGTTCTAGGCCCAAAGTTCCTGTTTTGTTTTTTTTTCCCCCCCCAAACCCTCAATTAGGCAGCTTCTAAGCCCGAATTTCCTGGGTGGTTTTTTTTTGTTTGTTTGTTTGATTGTTTTTTGTTGTTGTTGTTTTTTTTTGTTTTGTTTTTTTTTTTTTTTTTTTTTTTTTTTTTTTTTTTTTTTTTTTTTTTTCCCAAAACCCTCAGTTCAGCAGCTTCTTAGCCCGAATTTCCTGTTTGGTTTTTTTTTTTCCCAAACCCTCAATTTGGCAGCTTCTAAGCACAAATTTGTTGTTTTATTTTGGTTCTTTCCCCAAACCCTAATTCAGCAGCTTCTAAGCTCCAATTTCTTGGGTTTTTTTGAGGTTATTTTTAAACCCTCAATCTGGCTAAAAAAAAATTTAGCCCCCCCCCCCCTCCTTTTTATCCTGTTTCTCAGTGGGTTGTACTGGCAAACCCCCAGCTCCCTTCCTTCAGAGGGCCCAGCCCCTTTCTTTGGGGCCCCGTCCCCACCCCGGGGTCTCTCTCAGTCCTTTCATCTCTGGCTTCGCCTCCGTCCTGGCTCCTCTCTGGCCAAAGGACAGACACGCAGCTCAGGGAGCTCCAGACTGGCTTTGTAGAGCTGGGAACCCAGTCCACGTCTCAACTCACATCTCACACCCCGTAACCTGCCATGGCCTTTGCCTTCAGCTTGGCCTTTTCCTGCTCCCTTCTTGCCTTCACCTGCTGTGCCTTTGTGCCAAGTGCTGCAGGGGCTTCTTGTGCCCCTCGTGCAGCCCCCTGAGTGCCTGTGGGTGCTCATCCTCTGACAGCTGCTGAGCTTTCTGCACAATCATTCCTTTCTGCAGGGCCCAAACAAGATCCTTCAAAGATGATCTGGATCCTTGCCGGGATAATGCACATTTCCCAGCTCTTCCTTCCTTCCTTCCTTCCTTCCTTGGCGCTGGTGCTTGTGCTGGCCGTGCCCTGCAGAGCCCGTATCCCAGAGCCGGTGCCTGTGGTGCCGCAGTGTCCAAAGGCGGCTCCCCCGGCGGGCAGGGCCGGCAGCTCCACGGGGCCGGGCAGCGGCCGGGGCGTCCCGCAGCCTCCTGGGGGCCGGGGGCCAGTGCCGGCCCTGCCCGGGGGGTGGTGGGGTCAGGCAGCGCCCGGCGCTGAGCCCCGGCTGCCCCACAGCCCCGGCCCGGCCCCGCAGCTCCCACAGGCCCCCAGCCCGTGCTCCCGGTGCCGCCCCTCTGCGCCCCGCCTCCTGCCGCTCCCCAGCACAGAGAAACCCCCTGGGATCCTGACCTCCTTGTTTGCCTCTCCTGCCAACCGGGCTACAAACCATCTGCATCAGCTCCCGGAGTTTGAGCATTACACCCTGCTTGAAAACGTCCCAGCCCTCAGTATTTTTCTCTTCCTGCTCTTTTCCATCATCCTCTTTCTCACCACAGAGATTCCTCCTGCTGCCTCTTGCCTTAACTGTAATCCTGCACCCTCCCCTTCCCCCTCACCCTTCCCAGCACACCAACACCATCCATCCCCTGCTGTCTAAAATCCCTTCTGGA